>NC_086448.1:581210978-581278478 GCF_028390025.1 Pseudophryne corroboree
ACCCGTCACTGCCTCATAAACGCCACGCATGCTGCGGCTAAGGGGGGACTGTGAGCGATCACGCAGGACTAATTCTGCACATGTGCAGACTGGGTTAATGTACAGCACATCTCTGAATCAGGCCCCAAGTTCCAACAAAACTATCAGCAGGTGCAGATGTTAGTCTCTACTGTATAATGAATGAGGTTCTGATTACAGAATCAGGGCCTGATTAAGGATTTCAGCCGACCTAGGCTAAAACAGAAGTGGCCACCTCCAACCACTAATTTTTTCGCTCATGTTTAGCTAAAAATTGCCCCTTGTACATTATGCGCAACACCATAATGCAACACACCACAATACATTATTTCACACACCTCAATGCCCCTTATACATTATGCCACACACAGTAATGCCCCTTACACATTATGCACAACACCATAATGCCCTTCACACATTATGCCACACACCATAATGTCCTTACAGATTATGTCACACATATATATATATATATACACACACACACACACACGTATATATACAGTACATACATTTACACATACTTTTTTTTTATACATAGTACATAATGATTGTGTAGGGCTGTCATGTCTCCTCAATGTGCGAGACGGCTTAGGCTTGGTGAGGAGCACGGGGCGCTGATTACGTACGGGAGCGGAGGTGCAAGAGGGGGGTTGGGATGAAGCTGTGACAGAGGGGAAAAGGAGGTGGAGGGCAACAGAGAGGGGGGCAGAGCATAGTAAGTGGAGACTTCAGGGACCCAGCAGCGGTTACCCTAGTACATACATATATATATATATATATATATATATATATACACAAACACACACACGCATGAATACTTATACATACACAAGCGTCGTACTGTGTTGCAGTAGTGACACTGGGTCCGGTAGGTCTTACTGGCTGGTGGCTGCAGTGCTGGGGCTGGGCGCGCCAGTAGACGCTGTCACTTCTCAGCCTCTCCGCTCGGTGCTGGTCTGGCTGGGCGGGTCAGAAGATGTTGTCACTCCACGGCCTCCCACCTCAGTGTCTGCAAGCTCTGGAAGCGCAGGCGGGTACGGCGTATGACGTCATGACACATGTAACGTCCGCCACATCAGCAGTGCTTCTCTGGGAACAGAACCAGGACGAGAATTTTTGGGGTGAGTCTGCAGTGAGGTTGCCTTGCGGGAAATCCAGCCCTGGTGCCGGCGCTGCGACCCCCAGGACCCAGCGCTCTAGGCTGCAGCCTGATCAGTGAAGAAGTGGTGTATATATAATGGGTGCAGGTGTACAGTGCACACTTGTCCATGCGTCCAGGAGGAACCCACTGTGCACATCCTCACCCAGCATTAGCCAGTATCCATATGTAAGTAGAAAACATGTCCATTTGTTTAGTAGCAAAGTGCCACCAAAGTGATTTTAAAGTGTGCCATATACAGTATCAAATTAATCAGCACAGTCTCCTTGTGCGTCCTAGTCACATAGCGGTATGACAGACGTATTTTTGTCAGAAAAGACACCCGACGCTAGAAGATACTCATGCAACCTGGCGTGCCAGGAGGGGCTGTTTGATGCAACTGGAGCAAAATATGTATGAGGACACATCTGCATGATGGTCACATTTATAATGGATCCCCATTACCTGTATTGTCCTAAGATCACAACTAATCAGGCCGTTACCACATGTGTGCTGATGGTGCCTTGCCCACCACACAATTGTAGTGTGGGCGCTCCGTCCAGAATCCCACCGATAGTATGCAGCTGTATGTGACCATGCTGTATATACTGTAGGCAGCACAGGGCACACTGCGTCTTCTGCGCACTCTGCCCCTGCTCCCTCCTCTCCTGTAGAGTGGTTTCCGGGTACAACATCAGGCGGCGTGTGATACTGGACCCGACATCAGGCACAGGATCCGGGTTGCTGAGCATATAGGACAAGTAAGATGACACACACACAGACTCACACACACCTATCTTTCTCATTCTCTCTCTCGTGGGGGGAAAGGAATGATAAAAAGGAGGAATGTAGAATAGGGGCTGTACCTGGCATAATGTGTATAAGCAGCTGTACCTGGCATAATGTGTGTAAGGGGCTGTACCTGGCATAATGTGTGTAAGGGGCTGTACCTGGCGTAATGTGTGTATGGGGCTGTACCTGGAGTAAAGAGTATAAAGGGCTTTACCTGGCGTAATGTGTATAAGAAGCTGTACCTGGCATAATGTGTATAAGGAGCTGTACCTGGCGTAATGTGTATAAGGAGCTGTACCTGGCATAACGTGGATAAGGAGCTGTACCTGGCATAATGTGTATAAGGAGCTGTACCTGGCATAACGTGTATAAGGGGCTGTACTTGGCGTAACGTGTATAAGGAGCTGTACCTGGCATAATGTGGATAAGAGGCTGTAACTGGCATAATGTGTATAAGGGGATGTACCTTGTGTAACGTGTATAAGGGGCTCTATTCTGTGATGAAATGTGTATAAGGGGCACTACTGTGCGGTTTAATGTGAACAGACACTATTCTGTGGCCACGCCCCTTCTCCATAAAGTCACGGCCCTATATTTTTTACGTGCGCCTTTGGCGTGCACTGTCCCTATTTTACAAATGGGGAGGGGCATCAATTCTCTTTCTGGTACAGGGCACCAAAATGTCTAGTTGCGGCACTGTAACTAATTACTGGTGTGTAAAACTACTGTGGCAAATGTCCATTAGAAAATCTAATAAAACGTCATTATCTACTCACTTAATTAAAAAAAAAAAAAAAAAATTAAGATGACTTGCTGCTCATAGCCATCAATAAGACAAGAATATGGCATGACTAAGTTGTTGGTGAGTGGGATATACTTTCTGTTACAACTGAAGCTCATGCATCAACTAACACTGCTGTGTACTGTTGGTATGGAGGACATCTACCCTTTTGCTTTACGTAACCTTCTGTAAAACTGTATTTATCTCCCTGTCAATCACAAAGTGACTGACTGACTGCAACACAGCCTTATCAGGGCCTTCTGTCTGTTGTGCATTCTGCTAAGTGATGTCATCACTTGAACAGAAGAAAATAAGCAGATTATTATAGCGACTAGAAGCAAAACTAAACATCTGGGTTCTTTGCATGGACAGATTTACACACTGGCTGTCAGATAAAGAGCAGTATGCCTGCTGCTTACACAACAAGAATATGCCTGACAGCTTCCTCCCAGCTTAGGATCTGATTACATAAATAGGCCATTTCACCACTATTCCTAAGGACTGACAGTCTGTCTTAGTTTAAAGAGCAATTTCTTAACTATCAGCTTTGCTGTCCCACACACAAGGCTGATTAATATCTCTGTACTTTCCGGAGACCCAATCAATTCGCTTTTTATTATGATAATCAAGAATGTTTTATATAGAATGGTTCAGTAAAATGAAAAAAAATAAGCACGACATAAGCAAAGCTTAAGGCATCGTCAAAGAATGATCCTTGGATGGTCTTTATTACCAGAGCTAATTGCCTCACATGGTGTAAATTGTCATCCAACACATGGTATTAATAGAAAAGTAATCTGTTTGGTACTAAAAACTGGATGCATAAATGTGCCGCTCAGATTAAAAAGTTGTTCAATTTAGCAACATCAAATACTGTGTACAAGACTTTAATTAACATGAAATATGCCTAATTAAGATTTTTTTTTTTTTTTAAGAAACTAATTCAATATTTGTGCAATCGTAATTCCGTGTTTAATTTAAAAGGCTCTTTAGTTGGGTACTAATTGGCTGTAATAATTGTTTTACTTCACATAGTTAAAAACACAACAATATAAAAGGATGAAGGCATAGAACAGTCTATGTTTTAGCCACGCTGAAAGGTTTGTCCTATTACACCAGGCTGTGCTTTGTGACAGCTGCAGGTACTGCATCAATTTATCAATAATTGTTCAGAGTTTCAATCAAACTTACGAGAATAGACGTCTAATTAGGATAAAACTTCAAACACATCTATATTTCATATCGAGCAAAAAAAAAAATGTAAATGAAACTAAAAATTCCTTTCACTTATGGAGTGCAAAAGCATTCTGTAAAAAATCCATTACGATAGTCATCTAGTAATGTATAATTCCTCTGGAGGTGCTTTATTCCAACTAATCATTATGAGACTGGAAATTCTGAGTGGAATTTCCAGGTAAGCGACTTGAATAGCAGAGAGGAAAGGGTGTAGTGTCTGAAAGGGTAAATGGATAGAACACATTGTGTTTATGACGGTAACTGCATTAGAATTCATAACCACAATATTGTTGCTTGTTATTTAGGTCATAACTTAAAGAGCTTCATGCACAGACAAACTAGATAAGTTATGATGCTTGAAGACTGCTTTGATGTGTCCCCCTGAAAGAACCACATATTGCTTTTATTTTATTATGCAGTACACTTCATAGCCATACGCTGCAGAGTGCAATAAAAAAAACCCTTGCAAGCTAACATTATGTACTTATTAAATAGGTTAAAAAGTTACAAATAATGGGATTTTGCTTCAGATGAGCATTTTCTACAGGCCTGGGTAAGTTTTAAAAGCTACGGTTTCAAATCCTATTGTGCACCTCCATTAATCTCAGTTGTGTGAAGCTGCTATTTACTGCATGCATTCTGTAGCAGTGATTCCCACCCCGTGAGTCAGGGCACGTTGGTGATGCCAGGCTGATGTTTCACAAGGACTGCACATTACACACGTTAGATGAAATTCTATTTGGTTATGAAAAGATATTTAGGATTCTGATTTTCTTTAGAATAGTTTACAATAGTTTGTAATAATAATAATAATAATAATAATAATAATAATAATAAAACAACAAAACATCACCTGGAATCTGTATAATGTGATGTGTCATGACATCAACAGCTAACAACTACTGCAGTAGAGGGTGCGACAGTCACTAGGATTATATAGAAGCATGACATGTGACGGTAAGATGATATAAGTAATGGGGAAATGTCATAATATTAATGAGTCTTTATTATGTAGCAAAGTTACTGTGGCCTCTCTATGAAAGACTACCGATGTGCTATAGCCGGTGGTAGACTGCGAATGCAAAGAGATTTACCAACTTTTAATGTTAAAAAACCCTAATTAACAAGGGTTGTGGCAGTACAAGTACCACCCCAATCATCCTTTCCACTATCGCCATCACAGGAAGGTAATAGCAGTAGATCAGAGGTTCTCAAACGTGGTACTCAAGGCACCCTAACAGTCCAGGTTTTAAGAAATTCCATGTTTGGCCACAGGTGACATAATAATCTGTAAATTTGATTTAACCATCTGTGCTGAGCCACAGATATACTTAAAACCTGGGCCATTGGGGTGCCCTGAGGGCCACGTTTGAGAACGTCTACCTTGATGGCAAAGCAGTAACATGAAGGTCACCATTCAATGTCCCAGATGGTTGGATATAGGGAAATAGCAGGGTTCAGTTCTTAAAAAATGTCCAAAACACCAGTGTCCAGCAATCACCAATGGACTGTCACACACAGAGCCACACTTGACGCGTTTCAGACCATGCTTCTGACGAAGGACCCCATTGTGGTCTGAAACGTGTCAATCAAGGCGGGTACAGGAGTTTAAATCGGCCTTATGCCAGATCATGTACCAGAGTTTCCTGGTATTCCACATTAGGGGATTTTCTTTTAGAGTCTTAGTCACCTCTTGGTCGTGTATATTTAGGGAAGCGAGTAGGCTACAACTGTTCAAAAAGCCTCTCTCAATAGAGGTATTTGCAAAAGTATTGCAGTCATGAATCCAATCAGATAGGTACCTAAACATGGCTGGGCACCAATTATACATTTGTACTTCTGGGAAACCTAACCCACCATTCGCCTTAGACTGCTGCAATCTCAGGACATAGTTCATGAACTTGCCTTCTATTATCAGGTACAGTAGAAAAACAATATGTCCAACAGGCTTGCAATATTGTTCAAGTCTTAAGCCCCCTACACAAGATACTATCGATGGCCGATTTTTCCTACACACTGGACGATATTGATGGTCAATTTGGACGATATGAGAGTACATTACATCTATATTGTCCAAATTGACTTGCATGTTTAATCAACGATAAATCAACGATCGTTCAATCATCGTTGAAGCATACACACTGAGCAATATGAATGATTTATCATTTATTACTGAACGAGATCATTCAGATCGCCCAGTGTGTAGGACCCTTTAAGGTATTGGTGGTCAATGCATGGTCATGTTAAGTTCATTGTTTCAGCCACCTCTATTTGGTGCTTTTGTCAGGAACAGTGCTAAATAAAGGGTGCTGAAATGTTGAACAGTAGTAATGCCAACCCTGCCTCAATTGAATACTTCAGCAGTTGTTGCTGCTTTGGAATGCACCCAGTAAGAACAGCATGGTTTTACATGGTTTTAATAAGCCACAGAACCTGTGTGAATCATAGGTGTCCTGGATTAAAATGATTTCAGGCATGCCTACAAAATAAATATATATATATATATATATATATATATATACACACTGCTCAAAAAAATAAAGGGAACACTTAAACAACACATTGTAACTCCAAGTCAATCACACTTCTGTGAAATCAAACTGTCCACTTAGGAAGCAACAGTGATTGACAATCAATTTCACATGCTGTTGTGCAAATGGAATAGACAACAGGTGGAAATTATAGGCAATTAGCAAGACACCCCCAATAAAGGAGTTGTTCTGCAGGTGGTGACCACAGACCACTTCTCAGCTCCTATGCTTTCTGGCTGATGTTTTGGTCACTTTTGAAAGCTGGCGGTGCTTTCACTCTAGTGGCAGCATGAGACGGAGTCTACAACCCACACAAGTGGCTCAGGTAGTGCAGCTCATCCAGGATGGCACATCAATGCGAGCTGTGGCAAGAAGGTTTGCTGTGTCTGTCAGCGTAGTGTCCAGAGCATGGAGGCGCTACCAGGAGACAGGCCAGTACATCAGGAGACGTGGAGGAGGCCGTAGGAGGGCAACAACCCAGCAGCAGGACCGCTACCTCCGCCTTTGTGCAAGGAGAAACAGGAGGAGCACTGCCAGAGCCCTGCAAAATGACCTCCAGCAAGCCACAAATGTGCATGTGTCTACTCAAACGATCAGAAACAGACTCCATGAGGGTGGTATGAGGGCCCCACGTCCACAGGTGGGGGTTGTGCTTACAGCCCAAAGGACGTTTGGCATTTGCCAGAGAACACCAAGATTGGCAAATTTGCCACTGGCGCCCTGTGCTCTTCACAGATGAAAGTAGGTTCTCACTGTGCACATGTGACAGACGTGACAGAGTCTGGAGACGCCAAGGAGAACGTTCTGCTGCCTGCAACATCCTCCAGCATGACCGGTTTGGCAGTGGGTCAGTAATGGTGTGGGGTGGCATTTCTTTGTGGGGCCGGAGAGCCCTCCATGTGCTCGTCAGAGGTAGCCTGACTGCCATTAGGTACCGAGATGAGATCCTCAGACCCCTTGTGAGACCATATGCTGGTGCGGTTGGCCCTGGGTTCCTCCTAATGCAAGACAATGGTAGACCTCATGTGGCTGGAGTGTGTCAGCAGTTCCTGCAAGACGAAGGCATTGATGCTATGGACTGGCCCGCCCGCTCCCCAGACCTGAATCCAATTGAGCACATCTGGGACATCATGTCTCGCTCCAACTCCACAGACTGTCCAGGAGTTGGCGGATGCTTTAGTCCAGGTCTGGGAGGAGATCCCTCAGGACACCATCCGCCACCTCATCAGGAGCATTCCCAGGCGTTGTAGGGAGGTCATACAGGCACGTGGAGGCCACACACACTACTGAGCCTCATTTTGACTTGTTTTAAGGACATTAAATCAAAGTTGGATCAGCCTGTAGTGTGTTTTTCCACTTTAATTTTGAGTGTGACTCCAAATCCAGACCTCTATGGGTTAATAAATTTGATTTCCATTGATAATTTGTGTGTGATTTTGTTGTCAGCGCATTCAACTATGTAAAGAACAAAGTATCTAATAAGAATATTTCATTTATTCAGGTCTAGGATGTGTTGTTTACGTGTTCCCCTTATTTTTTTGAGCAGTGTATATATTATACATACTCTCACAAAAAAAAAATACCCTTATCCTGCACCAAGTCAATAAATGGAATGGCCTGATGGCTGCACCTTTCAATGAGTCTCCTGCTTGCAAAACCTACAATAACATACCCCTATGTTTATTGCAAAATTATAAAGTGGAGTTAAACGCCTCAAGGAACTGAAGCGTCTTAATTTTGATATTTATTATACTCTATTATCATCATCTGAAACTGAAGCTATAATCTAAAACTGATGCCTGTAAACTTAAGTATGTCATATTCTATCAAATATAAACACCAAATGTAATTTACAGAAGTAGCCACGCTGACCGTTGGCGCGGTAAGTGTGCATACACACGCGCATGCCATAGAAACCTAAGGAGCGCATGGCACGTTCACACTATAATGCAATGCATATGGCCGTGCGTACGCATCGTGGCATAGATGACTGTGGCTACACTATTGACTCATGTGCAATATGAACTTTGGGACTATTTTTATAGATAGTAATAAATACACATCTCAGTAGATGACATGTCAGCTGCTATTAAATACAATCACACAGGTCTGTTATCACTGACGGTAGACATGACCAGATGTCCCCAGCATTTCAAATGCATCTCTTGTGTTATCGTTATGTACACACCATTTCTGCAATCAGTCCACTGATCACTTACTGTACAATATTGGCTTCTCTGTAGTCATTAAGAGACAATGCTCAAGCAAGGAATTGTGCATCCTTATACATATATACCCATACGTATATAAATTTATTGAAAAGCAAAATGAAAAATGTTTTTCTAAATGGACAGGCATAGAACAACCCTACTAATTAATGAGACAATTAAGTGTTCTTAAATACGAACAATAATAATAATAATAATAATATTATAAAGATACAATCCAAGGGCTAAGCCATGCATACACTCACTAAATTGTCTGGTTTCTTTATCACTAGACTTATTATAATATCCATTTAAAATGGGACGCTCATGGATTATACAGGTTCTGTGGCTGATTGAAACAAGGTGTAATGTAGGCTTGAAGTCATGAGTGTTACGGTTTAAAAGGATAGTATGGCAAGCCTTTTTATCACACTGTTGAGCATAGGCTTCAACAGTCTAAGGTTTTTCCAATATGTCCCCTACCTCACTGGCAGGACTGTGTATCATTGTTTTCAGTCCCCTACAGTCCACATTACTGAATGTTTACTCAGACATGTGTACCTTGAGCACTATAATACTTGCTCACACAATTAAGCCTGAGTGCAGAAAATAAAGTCTTTGGGAAACCTCATTAACAGCAACGTTTCTCACATCAAAACCTACTCAAAGTTGATTTGATTTAGTAGAAAAAATAGAAAGATTCCAAATTAAAAAAGGATTAAATTAATAAGTGAGTTGTAAACTATTGCCAATATTTGAATTATTAACATATGAAGTGTCTAAGAATAGACACTCTTTGTATATAAAGAACGTTCTAATTGCTTTACATCAGCCCGAGCAATCCATCTTGAATGCTCTTATTATAACACAGTAAACAGAGTTCCATTAGGACTGTTTGAATTTAGGCTGCAAGATCTTTACCCATTCTTAAATCATTTTAAAATAATGAGCGCTTTAGTCTTTATCTAATTAACAAGTGCCTTCTTAGAATTAGAAAAACTGTATCATTTAGCCCACGGTTGTTTAGTAAATTGGCTTGGTGGCACATAAGTTAATACAGAGTAACAGTTGCAGAGTTTTGTTGCAGGCTTCTTATTGCTTGAATTATAATTCAGTGATCACCTTAGATCATGGGCTATTCATAAATCAGACGCCTGACATAGGATGAAAAATTGTATTAATATATGAAACTTATTATATAGTACAAAAACGCTCTCTTGATAAATTACATTGTTCTGGCTTGACAATGATTGCGTTTAAAACATTATTTCTGTTTGCCGTTTTACGGACTGAGACCTCTTCATGAAAAATTTACAATGCTCTTCTGTGTTTTGAAGTCAAAGGGCAGTAGGAGCAAGCAGAGATAGAATGCAATGCTTTAGATTTGCTGACAAGTGCAGAAAATAAATATATAAGTAAAATTCTTAACATCTTCAGTGCCAAGCAATGTTCTATGCTACCTTATATAAATTGGCCATGAGTGCTGTATATACACATACTGTACATTATCCTGAAGAACTACTGGATGACTACAACTATAAATATAAAGCTGATAAATATTATGGGGGAAAAAATAAGTCTGGTATTGTACCTAATACATTTTTTCCTAACTATGGGACGGATATAATATTGGGTGCAAGGCAAAAATAAGAGTTTAAACCTACCGGTAAATCTTTTTCTCGCAGTCCGTAGAGGATGCTGGGGACTCCGTAAGGACAATGGGGAATAGACGGGCTCCACAGGAGACATGGGCACTAAAAAGAACTTTAGGTATGGGTGTGCACTGGCTCCTCCCTCTATGCCCCTTCTCCAGACCTCAGTTAGTGAAACTGTGCCCAGAGGAGACGGACAGTACTAGGAAAGGATTTTGTAAATCCAAGGGCAAGATTCATACCAGCCACACCATTCACACCGTATAACATGGGATATACGAACCAGTCAACAGTATGAAACAAAACCAGTATCAGTCCAAAACTGATCCAACTGAAACATAACCCTTATGTAAGCAACAACTATATACAAGTCCTGCAGGATGTTGTCCGCGCAGGGACAGGCGCCCAGCATCCTCTACGGACTACGAGAAAAAGATTTACCGGTAGGTTTAAAATCTTATTTTCTCTTACGTCCTAGAGGATGCTGGGGACTCCGTAAGGACCATGGGGATTATACCAAAGCTCCAAAACGGGCGGGAGAGAGCGGACGACTCTGCAGCACCGAATGAGCAAACATTAGGTCCTCATCGGCCAGGGTATCAAACTTGTAGAATTTTGCAAAAGTGTTTGAACCCGACCAAGTCGCGGCTCGGCAAAGCTGTAATGCCGAGACGCCCCGGGCAGCCGCCCAAGAAAAGCCCACCTTCCTAGTGGAATGGGCCTTAACCGAATTCGGTAACAGCAATCCAGCCGTAGAATGAGCCTGCTGAACCTTGTTGGCTGCATACAGGATAAACAGAGCCTCTGTTTTCCTAACCCGAGCCGTTCTGGCCACATAAATTTTCAATGCCCTGACCACATCTAAGGACTCGGAATCCTCCACGTCCCTTGTAGACACAGGCACCACAATAGGTTGGTTCATATGAAAAGAAGAAACCACCTTAGGCAGAAATTGGGGACGTGTCCGCAACTCAGCTCTATCCACATGGAAAATCAGATAAGGGTTTTTGTGAGACAAAGCCGCCAACTCTGACACTCGCCGTGCCGAAGCCAAGGCCAATAACATGACCACCTTCCAAGTAAGATACTTCAATTCAACTGTTTGAAGCGGTTCAAACCAGTGAGACTTAAGGAACCGTAACACCACGTTAAGATCCCATGGTGCCACTGGAGGCACAAAAGGAGGCTGGATATGCAGCACCCCTTTCACGAAAGTCTGGACTTCTGGAAGAGAAGCCAATTCCTTTTGAAAGAAAATGGATAAGGCCGAAATCTGAACCTTAATGGAGCCTAACTTTAGGCCCAAATTCACTCCTGTTTGCAGGAAGTGGAGAAAACGGCCCAGATGGAACTCTTCCGGAGGAGCAGTCTTGGCTTCGCACCAAGACACATACTTCCTCCAGATACGGTGATAATGTTTCGATGTCACCTCCTTCCTAGCCTTTATCAGCGTAGGAATGACCTCCTCCGGAAAGCCCTTCTCCGCTAGGATCCTGCGTTCAACCGCCATGCCGTCAAACGCAGTCGCGGTAAGTCTTGGAACAGACAGGGCCCCTGTTGTAACAGGTCTTCCCTGAGAGAAAGAGGCCACGGATCTTCTGAGAGCATTTCCTGTAGATCCGGATACCAGGCCCTTCGAGGCCAATCTGGAACGATGAGATGAAGAGGAGGGAACACATAGACCGACTGAAACACCCACGGTGTCACCAGTGCGTCCACTGCAATCGCCTGAGGGTCCCTTGACCTGGCGCAATATCTCGGAAGTTTCTTGTTGAAGCGTGAAGCCATCATGCTATTTGAGGCAGACCCCACTGACTTGCAATCTCTGCGAAGACTTCCTGATGAAGTCCCCACTCTCCAGGATGCAGATTGTGCCTACTGAGGAAGTCTGCTTCCCAGTTGTCTACACCCGGAATGAAGACTGCTGTCAGAGCGCTTACATGACTCTCCGCCCATCGAAGAATCTTTGAGGCTTCTGCCATTGCCACTCTGCTCCTTGTGCCGCCTTGGCGATTTACATGAGCCACTGCTGTGATGTTGTCTGACTGAATCAGAACCGGTAGACCTTGAAGTAAGGTCTGCGCCTGACGAAGGCCATTGTATATGGCCCTTAATTTCAGAACGTTGATGTGTAGACAAGCCTCCTGGCTTGACCACAGACCCTGGAAGTTTCTTCCCTGTGTGACTGCTCCCCATCCTCGGAGACTCGCGTCTGTGGTCACCAGAACCCAGCCTGGATTCCGAACCTGCGACCCTCTAGAAGGTGAGCACTCTGCAGCCCCCACAGGAGAGATACCCTGGCCCTGGGGACAGGCGGATCATCTGATGAATCTGTAGATGTGACCCGGACCACTTGTCCAGAAGGTCCCACTGAAAGGTTCTGGCATGGAACCTGACGAATGGAATGGCCTCATAAGATTCCACCATTTTCCCCAGCACTCGCGTGCAGTGATGTACCGACACCCTGTCTGGCTTCAACAGGTCCCTGACCAAGTCCCGCAGTTCCTGGGCCTTTTCCGTCGGGAGAAAGACCCTCTTTTGTTCCGTGTCCAGAATCATGCCTAAGAAAGGCAATCTGGTTGTTGGAACTAACTGTGACTTTGGCCGGTTTAGAATCCAACCGTGTTGTTGTAACACCCTCAGGGAGAGTGATACTTTGACCAGCAACTGTTCTCTCGATCTCGCTTTTATCAGGAGATCGTCCAAGTATGGGATAATTGTGACCCCCTGCTTGCGCAGGAGCACCATTATCTCCGCCATTAATTTGGTAAAAACTCTCGGGGCCGTGGACAGCCCAAACGGCAACGTCTGAAATTGGTAGTGACAATCCTCCACCACAAATCTCAGGAACGCCTGATGAGGTTGATAAATGGGGACATGAAGGTATGCATCCTTTATGTCTAGAGACACCATATAATCTCCCTCTTCCAGACTTGCAATGACCGCCCTGAGCGATTCCATCTTGAACTTGAACCTCTTTAAGTATAGGTTTAAGGATTTTAAATTTAGAATGGGTCTGACCGAACCGTCCGGTTTCGGAACCACAAACAGGGTTGAGTAATAGCCCATCCCCTGCTGCAGCAGGGGAACCTTGACCACCACTTGTTGGAGACACAATTTTTGAATTGCTGCCAAAACAACCTCCCTCTCTGGGGAAAAAGTCGGCAGGGCCGATTTGAAAAACCGGCGAGGAGGCACCTCTTCGAATTCCAGCTTGTACCCCTGGGAAAAAATGTCTATTGCCCAGGGATCCACCTGAGAGTGAACCCAGACTTGGTTGAAAAGACGAAGACGTGCCCCCACTGGAGCAGACTCCCCCCGCGGAGCCCCAGCGTCATGCGGTGGATTTAGTAGAAGCCGGGGAGGACTTCTGTTCCTGGGAACTGGCTGTAACTGGCAGCTTTTTCCCCTTGCCCTTACCTATGGCAAGAAAGGAAGATCCCCAAGCTCTCTTGGATTTATGCGGCCAAAAGGACTGCATCTGATAATGTGGCGCTTTCTTAGGCTGTGAGAAAACATAAGGTAAAAAAGTTGATTTACCAGCCGTAGCTGTGGAAACTAGGTCCGCGAGACCTTCCCCAAACAACTCCTCACCCTTGTACGGCAAAACCTCCATATGCCGTTTTGAGTCTGCATCACCTGACCACTGTCGGGTCCACAGTGCCCGCCTGGCAGAAATCGCCATAGCGTTTGCTCTGGACCCCAGTATGCCTATATCCCTTTGAGCCTCTCTCATATAAAGGACCTCATCCTTAATATGTCCCAGGGTCAATAAAATAGTTTCCTTATCCATCGTATCCATATCCGCAGATAAGGTATCGGTTCATGCTAGTACAGTGCTACAAACCCATGCCAACGCTATTGCCGGTCTCAGTAATGTACCGGTATGTGTGTAAATTGACTTCAAGGTAGTTTCCTGCTTGCGGTCAGCAGGATCCCTGAGGGCCGCTGTATCCTGAGACGGCAGCGCCACCTTTTTGGAAAGGCGCGTCAACTCCTTGTCCACCCTTGGGGAGGATTCCCACTGTATCATGTCCTTGATAGGGAAAGGATACACCATAAGAATCCTTTTGGGAATCTGCAGCATCTTATCTGGAGTTTCCCAAGCACTTTCAAATAACTCATTTAATTCAAAAGAAGGTGGAAAAGTAACCTCAGGCTTCTTTTCTTTAAACATGTGGATCTTAGGATTAGGCACCACGGGGTCATCTATAATATGCAGCACATCCTTTATAGCAATAATCATATAATGAATACACTTTGCCAATTTTGCCTGCAACCTCGCATCATCATAATCGACACTAGAGTCAGACTCTGTGTCACCTAACTGAGAAAGCGGCCGCTTCTGAGACCCAGAAGGTCCCTGTGACATAGGGAAAGGCAGGGTATGACCCTCTGTGTTGTCCCTGGACTTTGCTTTGTCCAAACGTTTGTGCAATAAATTCACATTTGCATTTAAAATATTCCACATATCCATCCAGTCATGTGTCGGCGTTGCCGACCGCGACACTACACTCATGCGCTCCACCTCCTCCCAATGAGAGCCTTCCGCTTCAGACATGCCGACACGCATGTACTGACACACCCAGGGCCGGTTCTGGCGCTCTGTGCGCCCCGGGCGGCAATAGGGGGTGTGGCTTTGTACAGGGGGCGTGGTCATTTACACCCCCTGTACAGACTGAAATGATGTGCGGTGCGCGATGACGTCATCGCGCACCGCACAGCAAAGGTCCTCTCCACAAAGGGAAACTAGATGCGTAGCGTCTAGTTCCCTTCGTGGAGTGGACCTTTGCTGTGCGGTGCGCAATGAAGTCATCGCGCACCGCACAGTAAAGGACCTCTCCACGAAGGGAAACTAGACGCGTACGCGTCTAGTTTCACTTCACAGCGGCAGCGGGAGGGGGCAGCGGGCAGCACATCTTGCCCTGGTGCGGTGCCCTGCGCCCTCCGGAAGGCGGCGCCCCGGGCAAAAGTCCTGCTTGCCAGTGGCAAGATCCGCTACTGGACACACCACACACTCAGGGAAAGCTCTATCTGGAGATAGTTCCCCCACAAGGCCCTTTGGAGAGACAGAGAGAGAGTATGCCAGCACACACCCAGCGCCAATAATCTTGGGAAAAATAAAAAATATTACCCAGATACAGCGCTATTCACTGCGCCCAATTATGTGCCCCCCCCCCTTCTCTAAAACCCTCTGTCACCGGTGATCAGCAGGGGATAGTCCGGGGAGCCAGCTTCTCAGCGTGTGCTTGAGGAGAAAATGGCGCTGGTGAGTGCTGAGGGAGAAGCCCCGCCCCTCAGTGGCGGGCTTCGGTCCCGCTCTTTCTTTAAACTGGCGGGGGCTCTGAAATAATATCAAAATGACACGTGATCTATAACAGAATTTCCGTTGTGTCCTAAACTGCGCAAGAGGCTGCCTGGCTACACCAACTCCCCGAACAAGTGTCTCCCCAAAACACTTAAATTTAACTAGAACACAATATGGATGGGCAGTGGTTGAGGCTAGGCGCCCCTGTACAACATGTGAGTCACTTAAAAATGGATTTATACATTCCTTTGCGGAGGACGTTCCTCAAGATTCTCTTTTGGTCAGTACGTTTTCACTCTCAGTACATGAAATAGAATGAGAACATATCATGTGTAGTAAAGTTAAGATTTAATACAACACATATACATAAACCGAAATGTTTCTAAAATAAAAATTCCATGAGTCCAGGTATAAGGTGCTACAGATGGAACAATTACCAGAGCAATTGGAGAACTGGATCGAAACAGTCCTCAAACAAGCGTGTAATTAGATAGTCACCACAACGATCCTCCCGGGTAGGTAGTCAGGTGTACTTCTCTGGTAAAAGCAAGGCAGTCCACCCTTCACCGGAACACAGGATCCACAAGAACAGCCAACGCGTTTCAACCCAAACTGCTATGGGTCTTTCTCAAGGCGATGTGTACAATGTTCCCTCCTTGGTCCCCTTTTAAACCATGTTCCACCAATCGCGGCTCACAGGCAAATTCCACCCAATGACATCCTTCCTTACTGATATGTTATGATAAATTTGGCTGTCACTCAAAGGTAAATATACAGGTTCCTCCCCCTGTCTAAACTCTTATTTGGAGACTCCCCTGTCAGTCAGCATACGAAATTGCCGCCCGGAAGTGCGTCCATCCACTTCCGCCCGTCGGGTCAGTCCTCCCCATGTGCGCCTCCACGTCGTCTCCCCGGCGCGTCCTCACCGGAAGTTCGGGACTCCGTGTCACGATCCGGGTATCTGGACGCCATTACCTGCCGTTTAGGTGTCTTCTGAGACTGGCCCAGCGTTCCAAATCCGGACTTCATCTGTGTCAACACTCTGCACATCCCTCCTGTCATTCTGAGACACTACCACAGCGGCGCCATGTTTGAATCCAACATGGCGTCTCCCGTCCTCCGCCGCCGTTACTGTGTTATTGCTGCAGGTTCTCAGAATCATGTATCATGCCTGCCGCGGCCTCTGCTGCCCTCCAGGTGTCTCAGCATGTAGCTGTCGTCTGGCGTCTCCTGTCCTCCGCAGCCGGCGCCGCCATTATCACTATGTTTGCACATTTCATTACAAACCAGTTTTCCCTCCAGGTTCCAGCATGGGCGCAGCCATGTTGGATTTGATCACATGCTCCAATTCCTCCAATCCACCATCTCTGGAATCTGCATAATTGCCTAGCCAATGCCTGCATAGCAGCAGGTATAAGTATCCTGTGTCTAGGCCAGATAGATGTCAGTGCTTTGAATGTCATACCTTGTTCCAGTCTCTCTCTCCTGTGGTTTGTTTCTCCAGGTTCCAGCTCCTGTCTCCAGCATCCACAAAGAGACCCGCACCTGCTTTCCATCCTGCGGTGCAGCCTGACTCTGCAATCCTCTGTGACTGCTCCAGCTTTCAGCTATTACTTCGTTTGCTTCCAGCTTCCAAGCTTTCAGCTATTAACCCATCTGTTTCCAGCAACCTGCTTCCAACAGAATTTAACCTCCTTAAAGAGCCGGTGTTCTCCCAGCGGATTTCTACTTACCAACAGTATCCACTACCACCGGTAACCACTCTTCATTTCATCTGTTTCCACGCACCCTAGCATTTTTCAGTTTTAACTCCGTATCTCCACCATCTGGCTGGTTCCGTCCAGTGACTCCTTCAGTGCATTCCAGTTACCAGCATCATCTTATACACCTACTGGCGTGTTCCTCGGTTGTCTCCACTACTACAGCCTGGCCTGGTAAGGTTATTCTACCCAAGGACTATAACATCTGTTCTGCAACCTACCAGTGCCCTGTTATACCTTCTATGGTTTAGTGATCCAGGAACTGTATTATCTGCCACTGCTAATACTGACTGTGAACACTGTTGTGATTATACGGAGTCTGTTTAATAAACTTTCATTTGACTTTTAACTTGCTTGTCATGGTCACACCTTCGGGTTTCCTTCCACACTTACATGTCCAGGGGTCTAATTAAACCATCTAAGTTTAACTTCATTCCAGCCCCTACAACTGAGGCTTCCTTCCGTCAGCCTAAACCCTCAGTTGTGACAGTAAGCACTGACCATATGAATCCAGCCGGAGACCAGGATCAAGCGGCTAGACCTATGCAAGAACTGGCAGCCAGACTCGAACATCAGGAAGCTGCACAAGGTCACATCATCCGCTGTCTCCAGGATCTCTCTACTCGGCTGGATGGGATTCAGACGACCCTCCGTGGACCTGGCACGTCTGGTGCGTCCACCACAGTGACTCCAGCTGTTACCCCACCCACCTTGCCCATTTCCATACCACGTCTTCATCTTCCAACGCCAGCAAAATTTGACGGATCTCCAAGGTTCTGCAGGGGATTTCTCAACCAATGCGAAATCCATTTTGAGCTTCAATCTGGCAACTTCCCCAGTGACCGTACCAAAGTTGCTTATATTATTTCTCTCCTCAGTGGCTCAGCCCTTGATTGGGCATCACCGTTATGGGAGAAGTCTGATCCCCTGCTGTCCTCCTATACTGACTTTGTAGCATCATTCAGGCGCATCTTCGACGAGCCGGGCCGGGTTTCCTCTGCTTCATCTGAGATTCTCCGTCTACGCCAGGGAACACGTACTGTGGGACAGTATCTTATACAGTTCAAAATCCTGGCATCTGAACTGGCCTGGAACGACGAGGCCCTGTATGCTGCATTCTGGCATGGCTTGTCAGAACGCATTAAAGACGAGTTAGCTACCAGAGACTTGCCTTCTAAGTTGGATGAGCTAATTTCACTATGCACAAAGGTTGATCTACGGTTCAGAGAAAGAGCAACCGAGCGAGGAAGATCATCCGTTCCTAAATCTTCTGCTCCTCCTCCTCGTCAACCATCTCCATCCAAGGATGAGCCTATGCAAATTGGTCGTTCCCGTCTATCTCCCGCTGAGCGCCGAAGATGCCTCTCCGGGTCTCTATGTCTCTACTGTGCAGCTCCGTCGCACACTATCAACGCCTGTCCCAAACGTTCGGGAAACTCCAGATCCTAGCTCGCCAAGGAGAGGGCCGGCTAGGAGTAATGATCTCCTCTCCATCTCCTCATGATTGTAACCTCCCAGTGTCGCTCCAAATTGCTCAACGTTATAGGAACGTCATTGCCCTCCTTGATTCCGGAGCAGCTGGGAATTTCATAACCGAAGCTTATGTTAAACGGTGGTCCCTACCCACCGAGAGACTGTCCTCGTCCATCTCTTTGACTGCCGTGGATGGCAGCAAGATTTTTGACGCAGTCATTTCCTTAAGGACTCTTCCAGTTCGTCTGAGAGTGGGAGTTCTTCATTCTGAGTATATTTCTTTTCTAGTGATTCCAAGAGCCACACATCCAGTGGTTTTAGGCCTTCCATGGCTCCGTCTCCACAACCCATCGATTGACTGGACGACTACGCAAATACTGGCATGGGGTCCTTCCTGTGCTGAGACTTGTTTAGCCAAAGTTCTTCCTGTTTGTTCTTCCTTCCCCAGGTCATCTGATGTTCCGCCTCCTCCATATCAAGACTTCACGGACGTGTTCAGTAAAGCCTCTGCTGATATCCTTCCTCCTCATAGAGAATGGGACTGCCCAATCGACCTCATTCCAGGGAAGGTTCCACTGCGAGGCCGAACTTATCCGTTGTCTCTGCCTGAGACACACTCCATGGAAGAGTACATCAAAGAGAACCTGGCGAAGGGTTTCATCCGACCATCTTCTTCTCCAGCCGGCACAGGCTTCTTCTTCGTTAAGAAGAAAGACGGTGGTCTGCGTCCGTGCATCGACTACAGAGGCCTGAACGACATTACCATCAAGAACCGATACCCTTTATCCCTGATTACCAAGCTCTTTGATAGAGTTAGTGGTGCAACCATTTTTACAAAGCTGGACTTGAGGGGTGCCTACAATCTCATCCGAATCCGTGAGGGTGACGAGTGGAAGACCGCCTTTAACACCCGTGACGGACATTATGAGTACCTCGTCATGCCCTTCGGATTGAGCAACGCTCCAGCAGTCTTCCAGCACTTCGTGAATGAGATCTTCAGGGACATCTTGTACCGCCATGTCGTGGTTTATCTAGATGACATCCTCATCTTTGCTAATAATCTCGAAGATCATCGTTTCTGGGTAAAAGAGGTTCTTTCCCGTCTCCGTGTCAATCACCTATATTGTAAATTGGAGAAGTGTGTGTTTGAAGTTAAAACCATTCCGTTTCTAGGTTACATTGTGTCCGGTTCCGGACTAGAGATGGATCCTGAGAAACTCCAAGCAATCCAGAATTGGCCTATACCCTTAACCCTCAAGGGGGTCCAGAGGTTCTTAGGGTTCACCAATTATTACAGAAAATTTATACAAGACTTTTCCACCATTGTGGCGCCTATCACTGCATTAACCAAGAAAGGTGCTAATCCGTCCAAGTGGTCCGAGGAAGCTACGCAGGCCTTTCACCTTCTGAAGCAACGGTTCATCTCTGCACCAGTTCTGAAACAGCCCGACACCGACTCTCCTTTTATCTTAGAGGTAGATGCCTCCTCCGTTGGAGTAGGAGCAGTGTTATCCCAGAGGGCCAAAGATGGACATCTACATCCTTGCAGTTTCTTCTCCCGGAAGTTCTCCCCAGCTGAGCGCAACTATGCCATTGGCGATCAGGAGTTGCTGGCCATCAAGCTCGCTCTGGAGGAGTGGAGATACCTGTTGGAGGGAGCTTCCCACTCAATCACCATACTTACCGACCACAAAAATCTTTTATATCTCAAAGGCGCACAATGTCTGAATCCTCGTCAGGCAAGATGGGCACTTTTCTTCTCTAGGTTTGACTTTAAACTCCAGTTCTGTCCGGGTTCTCAGAATCGTAAGGCCGATGCCCTTTCCCGCTCATGGGAGCAAGAAAATGAGTCCGAGTCTGCAGACAAGCATCCTATTATTAATCCGTTGGCATTCTCCACGGTAGGGATGGACTCTACGCCTCCACCAGGGAAAAGTTTTGTTAAGCCAGTTCTAAGGAAGAAGCTCATGCATTGGGCCCATGCTTCCCGTTTTGCTGGACATACAGGCATTCAGAAAACCCTTGAATTTATTTCTAGGTCCTACTGGTGGCCAACTCTGAAGAAGGACGTTATGGAATTTATTGCCTCCTGCCCAAAGTGTGCCCAACACAAAGTCTCCCGCCAGTCGCCTGCGGGGCAACTGGTTCCATTATCTGTTCCCCGTCGACCATGGACCCATTTGTCGATGGACTTTGTTTCCGATCTACCTATCTGCAACAAGTTTAATACCATCTGGGTGGTAGTTGACCGGTTCACCAAGATGGCACATTTCATCCCTCTCACCGGTCTTCCGTCAGCTTCCAAGTTGGCTCAAGTATTTATACAAGAGATCTTCCGACTTCACGGTCTTCCTGAAGAGATCATCTCGGATCGTGGGGTACAATTTGTAGCCAAATTTTGGCGAAGTTTGTGTCAAGCCCTCCAAGTCAAGTTAAAGTTTTCCACGGCTTACCATCCTCAGACCAATGGTCAAACCGAGAGGGTGAATCAGGACTTGGAGGCCTTCCTCCGTATATATGTGTCTTCCTCTCAAGATGACTGGGTTCAACTCCTTCCTTGGGCCGAGTTCAGCCACAACAATCAATACCATTCCTCATCTTCTTCTACACCATTCTTCATTAATTATGGATTCCACCCTAAAGTCCCAGAATTCCAACCGCTTCCAGCAACTTCTGTTCCAGCAGTGGATGTCACCTTGCGTCAGTTTTCAAATAACTGGAGGAACATCCGCGCAGCCCTGCTTAAAGCCTCATTCAGGTATAAGAAGTTTGCGGACAAGAAGCGTAGAGCGGTTCCTGCTCTCAAGGTGGGTGATCGTGTGTGGTTGTCCACGAAGAATTTGAGGTTGAGAGTTCCCAGCATGAAATTTGCACCTCGCTACATCGGTCCCTTTAAGATTGAACAAGTCATCAATCCTGTTGCCTACAGATTACAGTTACCACCCTTCTTGAAAATACCCAGGACATTTCATGTTTCCTTGTTGAAACCGCTGATCCTAAATCGGTTTCATTCCGCACTTCCTCCAGCTCCCAAAGTTCAGACTCAACGGGGAGTCGAGTACGAGGTGGCCAAGATTTTGGACTCACGTTTCCGTTACGGTCAGTTACAGTATCTCATTGACTGGAAGGGCTATGGTCCTGAAGAACGCTCTTGGACCAATGCCTCAGACGTCCATGCTCCTGCCTTGGTCCGAAATTTCCACTCAAAGTTTCCTTTAAAGCCTAAGAAGTGTCCTGGGGCCACTCCTAAAGGGGGGGGTGCTGTCACGATCCGGGTATCTGGACGCCATTACCTGCCGTTTAGGTGTCTTCTGAGACTGGCCCAGCGTTCCAAATCCGGACTTCATCTGTGTCAACACTCTGCACATCCCTCCTGTCATTCTGAGACACTACCACAGCGGGGCCATGTTTGAATCCAACATGGCGTCTCCCGTCCTTCGCGACCTCCGCCGCCGTTACTGTGTTATTGCTGCAGGTTCTCAGAATCATGTATCATGCCTGCCGCGGCCTCTGCTGCCCTCCAGGTGTCTCAGCATGTAGCTGTCGTCTGGCGTCTCCTGTCCTCCACAGCCGGCGCCGCCATTATCACTATGTTTGCACATTTCATTACAAACCAGTTTTCCCTCCAGGTTCCAGCATGGGCGCAGCCATGTTGGATTTGATCACATGCTCCAATTCCTCCAATCCACCATCTCTGGAATCTGCATAATTGCCTAGCCAATGCCTGCATAGCAGCAGGTATAAGTATCCTGTGTCTAGGCCAGATAGATGTCAGTGCTTTGAATGTCATACCTTGTTCCAGTCTCTCTCTCCTGTGGTTTGTTTCTCCAGGTTCCAGCTCCTGTCTCCAGCATCCACAAAGAGACCCGCACCTGCTTTCCATCCTGCGGTGCAGCCTGACTCTGCAATCCTCTGTGACTGCTCCAGCTTTCAGCTATTACTTCGTTTGCTTCCAGCTTCCAAGCTTTCAGCTATTAACCCATCTGTTTCCAGCAACCTGCTTCCAACAGAATTTAACCTCCTTAAAGAGCCGGTGTTCTCCCAGCGGATTTCTACTTACCAGCAGTATCCACTACCACCGGTAACCACTCTTCATTTCATCTGTTTCCACGCACCCTAGCATTTTTCAGTTTTAACTCCGTATCTGCACCATCTGGCTGGTTCCGTCCAGTGACTCCTTCAGTGCATTCCAGTTACCAGCATCATCTTATACACCTACTGGCGTGTTCCTCGGTTGTCTCCACTACTACAGCCTGGCCTGGTAAGGTTATTCTACCCAAGGACTATAACATCTGTTCTGCAACCTACCAGTGCCCTGTTATACCTTCTATGGTTTAGTGATCCAGGAACTGTATTATCTGCCACTGCTAATACTGACTGTGAACACTGTTGTGATTATACGGATTCTGTTTAATAAACTTTCATTTGACTTTTAACTTGCTTGTCATGGTCACACCTTCGGGTTTCCTTCCACACTTACATGTCCAGGGGTCTGATTAAACCATCTAAGTTTAACTTCATTCCAGCCCCTACAACTGAGGCTTCCTTCCGTCAGCCTAAACCCTCAGTTGTGACACTCCGTCACTTCCGCCCGGTCATCTGATCCCCGTGGACGCGTCCACATGGTCTCCTTCGTGCGTCTACCTCTGGAGTCCCGCCCGCGGGTTGTGATTACGTCACGTCACTTCCGGTCAGGCGTTTCCATGCGCTGTCGGGTTCTCTCAGTTATACGTGAAGAACAGCATTTCATTGCAGTATTGTAGCTTCTATTTCCAAAGTGCAGCAAGACCCCTTTATGGGATAAACATATTACAATTAGAATAATCAAATGATCTCATTAGATTACTTAAAAATTTTAAATGAAGATGTTTTCAATAAAAATATTCTCTTAAAGATCTAAAAGGATTCCTGACTTTTCATGAACACTTCAAGTTCTACAATAAAAAATTAATTTATTCAATAATAAAAATAAAAAAAAACACCCCCTAAAATGAACACCATCTATAAAAACCATTTTAATTCAAAATCATTATTAATCCCATGCGAATGTAATGTATTAATATTGTAAATACACTGCATTTCGCATTTGGCCAAAAGGGAGGCTATATCTCTCTGTCGCTGGTTGCATTTGACTAACTTTATCCCAGCAAATCTTACAATTCCCAGTGTTGAACAACTATGGTGCCTTTTAAAATGGTTAGAGAGAGCACGCGTCTCCAGTCCCTTCTTAATGTTGCGACAGTGCTCTCCTATACGTATTTTTAAGGGGCGTGAGGTTCGTCCTATGTAGAAGAGATGACAGGAGCATTCTATAATGTACACAACATTTTTCATATTGCACGTAATGAAATCCTTCAATTTCCAAGTAAAACCATTAATAGCAATTGTATCCAATTTTTTGTGCCGTCACTCTTAATCTCTCTACATCCTAAGCATTCTCCACAGCGATGGAAGCCCTTAGTCATAATTCTACCTTCTCGTTTCTTTTGTGGAACACAGCTCTTCACTAGAGCATTCTTCAAATTCAGCGCCTTTTTAAATATAAAAACTGGACGTAAAAACTGGAGTAATCCCTGAACGTCCAGTTTTATCATTATACCTTTTTCCATATGGATCAGCTACATGGGTAATTTTGTTATAAATGTCAACATTAAAAGTTATGTTTTAAGTATTTCTTTTTATATGTCATAGGAATTTTCCTTCTTTTCTAAAGAGTGCGCCCACACAAGAGCCTTCTTTCTCTCCCTTTTCCCAACACAGGGAATTGTAAGATTTGCTGGGATAAAGTTAGTCAAATGCAACCAGTGACAGAGAGGTATAGCCTCCCTTTTGGCCAAATGCGAAATGCAGTGTATTTACAATTTTAATACATTACATCGGCATGGGATTAATAATGATTTTGAATTAAAATGGTTTTTATAGATGGTGTTCATTTTAGGGGGTGTTTATTTTTATTTTTATTATTGAATAAATTAATTTTTTATTGTAGAACTTGAAGTGTTCATGAAAAGTCAGGAATCCTTTTAGATCTTTAAGAGAATATTTTTATTAAAAACATATTCATTTAAAATTTTTAAGTAATCTAATGAGATCATTTGATTATTCTAATTGTAATATGTTTATCCCATAAAGGGGTCTTGCTGCACTTTGGAAATAGAAGCTACAATACTGCAATGAAATGCTGTTCTTCACGTATAACTGAGAGAACCCGACAGCGCATGGAAACGCCTGACCGGAAGTGACGTGACGTAATCACAACCCGCGGGCGGGACTCCAGAGGTAGACGCACGAAGGAGACCATGTGGACGCGTCCACGGGGATCAGATGACTGGGCGGAAGTGACGGAGTCCCAAACTTCCGGTGAGGACGCGCCGGGGAGACCACGTGGAGGCGCACATGGGGAGGACTGACCCGACGGGCGGAAGTGGATGGACGCACTTCCGGGCGGCGATTTTGTATGCTGACTGACAGGGGAGTCTCCAAATAAGAGTTTAGACAGGGGGAGGAACCTGTATATTTACCTTTGACTGACAGCCAAATTTATCATAACATATCAGTAAGGAAGGATGTCATTGGGTGGAATTTGCCTGTGATCCACGATTGGTGGAACATGGTTTAAAAGGGGACCAAGGAAGGAACATTGTACACATCGCCTTGAGAAAGACCCATAGCAGTTTGGGTTGAAACGCGTTGGCTGTTCTTGTGGATCCTGTGTTCCGGTGAAGGGTGGACTGCCTTGCTTTTACCAGAGAAGTACACCTGACTACCTACCCGGGAGGATCGTTGTGGTGACTATCTAATTACACGCTTGTTTTGTTTGACGACTGTTTCGACCCAGTTCTCCAATTGCTCTGGTAATTGTTCCATCTGTAGCACCTTATACCTGGACTCATGGAATTTTTATTTTAGAAACATTTCGGTTTATGTATATGTGTTGTATTAAATCTTAACTTTACTACACATGATATGTTCTCATTCTATTTCATGTACTGAGAGTGAAAACGTACTGACCAAAAGAGAATCTTGAGGAACGTCCTCCGCAAAGGAATGTATAAATCCATTTTTAAGTGACTCACATGTTGTACAGGGGCGCCTAGCCTCAACCACTTCCAATCCATATTGTGTTCTAATATCAAAATGAGTAATTATATTCCTAAAAGCCAGTGCTGAGGTCTACATTGCAGCCCAGGGCGCCCCCCCCCCCCCGCGCGCCCTGCACTTTACAGTGTGTGTTGTGTGTGTGTGTGTTGTGGGAGCAATGCGCATGACCTCTCCGAAGCTCTGAAGTCTTCTGCCGCCTGTGAAGTCTTCTGCCTTCCTATACTCACCCGGCTTCTATCTTCTGGCTCTGTGAGGAGGACGGTGGCGCGGCTCCAGGACGAACCGCTAGGGAAGACCTGCGTTCTGACTCCCTCTGGAGCTAATGGTGTCCAGTAGCCTAAGAAGCAGAGCCTAGCATTTAAGTAGGTCTGCTTCTCTCTCCTCAGTCCCACGACGCAGGGAGCCTGTTGCCAGCAGGTCTCCCTGAAAATAAAAAACCTAACAAAATACTTTCTTTTCAGGAAGCTCAGGAGAGCTCCCTGTAGAGCACCCAGTCTCCTCTGGGCACCGTATAAAACTGAGGTCTGGAGGAGGGGCATAGAGGGAGGAGCCAGTGCACACCCATACCTAAAGTTCTTTTTAGTGCCCATGTCTCCTGTGGAGCCCATCTATTCCCCATGGTCCTTACGGAGTCCCCAGCATCCTCTAGGACGTAAGAGAAACCAGTAACTTTACACCGTGGCAAAACCATGTTATACTGCAGGTTGGGTAGATTTAAAATCTGCATAGAGATTTTAGTGAGTACACACTATGCGATTCTTGGCTTGAGCCGACATAGCTATATATCTGTCAGATAGGGCCAAAAACCGTGTAGTGTGTATGCAGCACCAGGGCCCAACAGCAGGTTATAAAATGCTATGTCAGTCCTATCACTTTGGTATCGTTCAGTGTGGTGCATACGGACATCTGCCCAATGTCTAGTGTAAATTGTACGGAGACACTATGTCGGTGAGACTATTTGAATTGAAAGGATGGTTTGAGCCTAAATGGTTATTGAGTAGTGTGTACGTTGTGTATCAGCCATTTAAAAAAAATATTGTTTTAGTTGGCCAGAAACTAGTCGTTAGCTTGGTTGAGTAAAATCTTAGCGTGTTTACCCAGCAATAGATTTGGGAGGTGTGTGGCCAAACACAAATCTAAATTGCAGTGTAAAAACGAAGCTGTTAAACATTTTTGAGCAACATGCAGAAGCAGCCAGTATTTACCCTGCATGCAAAAAGATGAATGCAAAGCATATGCACCCACTGCACTGCAACATGGTTTTGCATGGTGCAGAAATATTCTTTTATTTTGCTTTGCTTAGCCTCTACATGTGAAGTATAGGAATTTTTCAAATATCTCCTCTAGATTAGAAGTAGTTTTGTAGGTTTACAGACTATTACTTCTTGACGACAGAGAAAATACACTACCTTACTACTCCCTTTTTCTATGATCCCTGTTTATTATTATTATGTGGTGACAGGGCCGCCATTGGGAGGGGACTGGAGTCCCGGGGCCCTGACAGAGAGGAGGGCCCGCCCCTGGCTTCTACCACAGATACCTGGAGAGCTGCACCAGGCTGCACAAACCGCAGGACTGTGAGCAGGGAGGGCATTTTAAAAACAAGCCTACCCTGCACATCGGCCTACTGTGAATTGTTACTATTGGTCCACGGCACTCCACCTATATGTGATGTCACATAGGGGTGGAGCGCAAGGGAAAGGCATAACACAGCGTCCTAGAGATCCAAGTTAGTAAAGACCAATGCAGATGAGAGTACAGAAAGAACAACCAAACAAGAAGGTAAGTAAAAAGAGGTTGGGGTGGGGGAGGGTCCCTATCTTTTTTTTTTTTTCAGTCTTGGGCCCCACAATTTCTGATGGCAGCCCTGTGTGGTAATAACGGATCAATAAATAAAATCTATATACCAGGAAAATATTGCCACATCAGCTGTGTGATACTCAGCTGCCCTTTGAGAGTGGCCATGATGGAGTGGACAGTCTGGTGTATCTGAGCATGTGTGACCTGTATTACCACTCCAAGCATATAACGTGGGACTAGAAGACCTGACTTGGGCCACATTCTGCACAGCTGCAAACCTGGGCAAGAGCATGGAGAAACGTGGAGAACAATGTTAGCTTCGTCCCCTCCAAAGTAGATCAGAGTTCCACATCGCAAAAAAAGATATAAATCTAAATAAATAAATAAATGGGGAAAAAAAATATTTTTAAAATTGCAATAGGAAAACTAAATATTTATTTACATAAAGTATTATTTTTCTATGAATATCTACGGCAGTGGTACTAGACCCCAACTGTCTCAGTTTAAACATCCAGATGTGACTTGGAAAACAAGAACTGTTTGGGGTCCTGAAAACCGCGTTTGACAACCTCTGATCTACTACTATCGCCTTTCTGTGATGCTGATAGTGGAAAGGATGATTGGGGTGGTACTTGTACTGCCACAACTCTTAATTCTTTTTATTCCAATTAAAAGCTGGTAAAAATCTTTGCATTCGGAATCTGCCACCGGCTATAGCACATCGGTAGCCTTTCATAGATAGGCTACAGCAACCTTGCTGCATAATAAACAGACTTAGTATTATGACATTTCACCAATACTTATACAGTATCAACATATTGCAACATACTGTACTGAAATCATTAGAGTATGCCATTTATCAACCCTTCTTGCCGGGATACATGCTCCGATTAGAGTCCGTCCCAGTGAAGTGTAAGAAGTTAAGTGATTGCTTACACGATCACTTTATTTTCTTTATATGGACCCTAATATGAACGAGTGGCTTCAGTGTTAGTTATTGGGACCAAGCTCCAAAAAAAACAAACCCTAATCTTATTGGTGCTTGGTAAAACTATCACACTAGCCATTGACAGCTAATGGGACTGATTTTTGGAACAATAGCAAAAGGATAGCAATCGGTATTATTATTATTTATTTATATGGCGCCAAATGGGATCTGCAGCGCCCAATTACAGAGTAAACAAATAAGCAAAACATGAAGACAGTGACTTACGGTTCAATACAATATAGGACAAGTACAGGTATATAAACATAGCTGCGTCAGTAAACAGCACTGAAATAAGTATCAGGGTGGCAGAAAACCAAAAGATTTGGTGCCATCAAAGGGAGTATTGCAAAGAAGATAGGTTAAGTAAGAGACGTAAAAGCACACGAGGGAAGAGGACCCTGCTCGTGAAAGATTCCCCCATAATAAATGGCCATGCTACATAAAAAGCCCCCAAGACTGACAATTGACCAAAAACTAGTCTAATAAATAGAAATACAGTGTGTTACTTTACACTGGCTTTTCAGCCTTATGGAGAAACTAATTGCCCTGTGCAACAGAAAGCACAGTAAATAATGAAAATGTAATTCCAGTCTATGAATTTGTTTCTCTCTCTCTCTCTTGCATAGGTGCATGCCTCATTGAAATTTATAGCCCAAGTGTAACAAATAAAGGGGGCAAATCTGTGAAGTTTAATTTAAAACTAGGCCGAGTTCCTTGCACAATACATTATGACAAATGCATTTTGCCAAGGCTGACTGGGTTACTTGTGCTACAGTTCCATAGTATTTACATTAATTACAGGAAGGCTGCAGTGTTAATGGTACATTGTAGTGTAGGTCGCAGCATGATATGCTAATGATCTAAGAAAAATCAGCATCTCCAATATTTATGGTAATTTGTAAGAGAGAAAGGAATTGTCTTATTTCTTTATATTTCAGCATACTAAAAAACAATGAGATAAAATCATTTTGGTTTACGGCAGGGAAGTTGTAATTGCTATTACATTTACAACACAAACAGGAAAACATCTGTTGTTTAAAGTGCTGTGGTATCTTCTGAAAGTTTAAGTGAAGTGTAATAATAAGGCAATTTCTCAATTTATCATGTAATGCCCAGTCACTTCAGTAATTGAAGGTTTGTTCTTCATTTGAGTTAATGGCTTATAACATAAATTCACAGAGGTAACATCTTGCTTGATTCTTAAGATGATTCTGAATGAAGCCTAAGTTGGCCAGTCATTATAAATATGTGTATATATATATATATATATATATATATATATATATATATACACACACACACACACACATACACACACACACACACAGTACTGTGCAAAAGTTTTACGAGGCTGCAGAAAAAAATGTTGCACAGTAAGAATACTTTCAAAAATAGAAGTGTTCATAGTTTATTTTTATCAGTTAACAAAATGCAATGTGAATGAACAGAAGAGAAATCAAAATCAAATCAATATTTGGTGTGACCACACTTTGCCTTCAAATCAGCATAAATTCTTCTAGGTATCACTTGCACACAGTGTTTGAAGGAACTTGACAGGGAGGTTGTTCCAAACATCTTGGAGAACTAACCAAAGATCTTCTGTGGATGTAGGCTTGCTCATATCCTTCTTTCTCTTCATGTAATCCCAGACAGACTCGATGATGCTGAAATCAGGGCTCTGTGGGGGCTATATTATCATTCCAGGACTCCTTGTTCTTCTTTACGCAGAATACATTTAGAGCCAATCACACGCCTCTCTGATGGTAATGCATGATGGATAGGTACCTTCCTGTACATCATGTTCACCTTCCCCTGGATCGGCCAATGAATTACAGTGCTAATTTCCTAGCAAAATAGGTTCAGCAAAGCCTGGGGGCCAGAGCAAAGTTTTGAGTGTAATCCAATTTTTTTGTGTGCTTTTTTTCCTTGAATTTCAAAGTAGGAGGTTGGCAAATTTCAAGGAGTCAAGGGCACATGTTTGAAATCTGGGACGGAACACATTAGCTTTCTTTCTTTTGCCTCATTTGGAGACAAAGTAACATGAATGTACAACCTGTCCTGATGTACTATAGATAAGCAAAAAACCCATCCAAACTTGCACTATTATAGATATTTGGTAATAGTTAAACCAAACCCAAAGGACTTTGACAGTGACAAAATAATTATAAATAACACATTTAAAAAAACTCTGATGTCATAACGACTCAAACTGCAAACCATGCAAGTAGCCATGGCTATTCACCGAACGGGTGGTCTTCAGTATGCCGACTGTCGGGATCCCGGCGCACAGTATACCGGCGCCAGAATCCCGACAGCCGACATACCGACACTTTTTCTCCATTGTGGGGGTCCACGACCCCCCTGGAGGGAGAATAAAATAGCGCACGCGCCACCGTGACCGCAGCGTGGCGAGTGCAAGAGCCCGGCTGCCGGCATACCATACTACACCCCACCGAACACATTCTATCCACATACATAATCCAGCAAAGTTCTTCTACCTTGTTGCACACACACACTGATTCAGGTCATACACTTTGTCTAAAGGCAAGCAGTCAAAAACAAATCTATCTTAATCCCCAAAAAAACATAATGACAGTACATGGAACTTATCTTTTTAGGGGGCAAGCAAAAACCAAATGTGTGCAATCAATCTCTTAGTTAACATCTTGAGAATGAGCATCATATTCAGACATGTGAATGATTGTGAGCCTGTATAGATAACAAGGTTCTTTATATGATGATGCTGATATCATGATACAGTTTAGAAAGTGATCAATTTGTATCTGTAAAGTTTTATGAAGCTGGTTAAGAACAAAATCAGATGTCCCCAGGGGTTACAGCCATTTCCGATATGAGGGTCGGAATGCCGTGATCCCGTTATTGTAGCTCCACCCCTGCTGTTGAAAGCCATGATTTGCAGCATTTTATAGCAAATGGCTACAATGGTGCAATTCAATGTGAAATGCGTCATCCAACCTCAGGACCGATCAGTGAGCAGCATACAGGGGATGGGATAGCAGTTGGGAGGCTGGGAAAGCCCCCCTACAGTATAGTCGGGACTCAGTACTGTATATTCAGAGAGTTGGCAAGTATGGTTAAGACTAATACTTTATGTCAGAATAAACAGAAGTTGGAAATTCGAGAATGGAGTTAAAACATAAAGCAGAGAAGAATGCTGAATGAAGCTTAAATACAGAAATGACCGATAACATTGCACTGGAGATTCAGGGAAGAACTGGGAAATATGTCTGTCTTTATTATTCCTTGGAGTTCCCATGTAGGAATGACCAGGGACATGCAGTCAGGGTAGGCAGTGCCTCCCCTGTCATTAATGACTAAAATAATATAAAGAAGATACTTATGACACATATTCTGTGTCATAAGTATATGCTTTATATTATACTAATCATTATCCCTGTCTAAATGGGGTTAGGAGGCACCGATCGTGGTGCCTCCCGTTGTGAATGGGGAAAGGTATGGGAGCGGGGGGCGGGCGCGGGCGTGGCCTAGGAATGGGCATTAAAAGCCCATTGAAAATACATGGGAAAGCGGCACCATTAGAGGTGCCGCTTTCATACAGGGACGTGCTTTCAACCCATGAAAGCACGCCCCTGTCAGTGAGGCCACAGTGATTGGCCAGCGGATCTGTCACTGGATCCTCTGTCAATCAAGGTGTGGGCGCGGCGGAGTTTCGGGCGTCGGTGGTGGCGGAGGTGCGGGAGGCGGAGGTGCAGGCGGCGGCAGAGGCGCGGGCGGCGGTGAGAGTATTAGCAGCAGGCAGGGATCCGAGATCCCTGCCTGCCATTCTGCAGAGTTTGGCAGTGGAGCGGAAGCAATTTCAAAAATGGCGCCTCAGCGTCATTTGTGAAATTCAAGATGGCCACCGCGAGCCAATCACAGTTCGCTGCGTCATCGCTACGCCTACTCCAGCTGACTTATATAAGTCAGCCCCGAGGCAGTGGCACGTCAGTCCGACAGCGGAGGAGGAGCAGAGAAGAGCTCCTGAAGACATTAAACGCCGGAAGTCCTGGATGGGCGGTGGCTATGCAAAAGAGCTTAACAGCCGCCGCCCCCCCAGGTGAGGACGCCAGAAGCCCTGGGAAGGCGGCGGCCATGCAAAAGAGCTAAAAAGGCCGCCGCCTCCCAGGTGAAGACGCTGGAGGAAGATGCTGGAAGCCCTGAGGAGGTGGCGGCCCCCCCAGGTGAAGACGCCAGAAGCCCTGGGGAGGCGGCAGCCATGCAAAAGAGCATAAAGGCCGCCGCCCCCAGGTGAAGACCCTGACTAATAAACTCTTTTTTTAAAGATAGTGTGGTGTTTTTATTTTAATATTTTCTTTACAGGTGGACTACAGGTGCCAGCGGGCCCATTACGTCCGGGCATGCTGGCACTTGTGGTTCTCCAAGTGCCGGCATGCTGGGGCAGGCTTGCTGGGACCTGTAGGCCACCTGTAAAGAACAATATTACTATTCTTTACAGGTGGACTACAAGGTGCCAGCGGGCCCATTATGTCCGGGCATGCTGGCACTTGTGGTTCTCCAAGTGCAAGCATGCTGGGGCAGGCTTGCTGGGACCTATAGGCCAACTGTAAAGAACAATATTAACAATGAACCTATAGGCCAACTGTAAAGAACAATATTAACAATGAACCCCACACCCAGCGCCACCAGGGGTGAGGGGCATAGCCCAGTGCTGGTAATTGGTCGGGAGGGGGACCCCATTTTTATTTTTTGGGGTCGCCACTTCCGAGGAATTTCAGTCCTGGGCTGACTAGTTTGGGGGGGGGCAGATTAATGTTATGGCATGGGGACCCCATACCGAGTGTCTCCCCTGCTATGGCATTATCCTCCCTGGCTGGTTCTGCCTGGTGCTGGTTTTAGCAATGTATGGGGGACTACACCCCCCCCCCCCCCATTGTATGTGTGTGTGGGGGATGGGGATGGTTAGCTGCCAGTGCCTCCACAGCCACTGACCTCACCACACGCCACTGGAATAGACGTACTGTAGGGTAGCATAGTTTAAGAGTTAGCTGCCACAATGCAGGTGCCAAAGTACAGAGAAGTCCTCCTCCTGAGACGCAAAGGTCAGAGGTCAAGTGGTGGATCACCAGTCACACTGCCAGGCCGCTCATGGCCTGATTTCAGGTAATCATGTATAGTATATACAGTACATTAGCTTATACTTTGCAGAGAAATTAGATCTGAGTATAGAACAAGCATTCAACCTTTAGTGTCCCCCCCCCCCCCCCCCCCCAGTCCTTCTACCACTATGGTGACCCTTATTTATTGAAGTAAAGCATACAGCTAACTTACTGTACTTGTGTATATTGTAACATCTTTCTCATAACATCTACATATAGAACAGAAAAATAGCTTCAGAATAGTTTATATGAGTCCACACAAATGAAAAAAATTAATAAATACATAAATAAAGCATGCTTTTCAATATTTAATATAGATATTGTACAGCAAGAAAATCAATATATGTACAGTAAGACTCAGTAAACACTGGTGATCTTAGTTCATTTAAGCTCTGATACATTTAGTGATTGTCAGGGGGCATGGGTGTAAGTACTGGGCAGCAGCTGCTCTGAGCTCTACTCCCCTCTGAGATCTCCTCTGATCTGGTGCAGTGTTTGCAATGTCCAGCAAATTTAATGAGCTCATTGCTGTATAACAGAATTTGAGGGTCCAGAACATTGGGGGTCATTCTGACCTGAACGCTCGCTGCAGTTCTTTGCAGCGCAGCATTCAGGTCAGAATTGCACATGTGCCGGCACCGCAGTGCGCCGGCGCATGGCTGACAATCGACGACTGTCGTTGCCTAGCGATTGCCTCTGCCTGACGATGGCAATGTCCGAAACGGCCGTTGGGAGTCAACCCTGACCAGGAGTCTCGCTTCCCCAGTTTGGATGGTGTTCATGAATTGGACTGTTAAGTATTGGATATTCTGACTCACTTGCTGTTTGCCTCTGATATGGCGTTAATAAATACCTTGTGATATGGGATTTAAGAGGAGTGCTGGTCCTATTTTACTGTAGCCCCTGCTGGAGCCTCCTGGTGATTGATTGATTGATTAATATATATATATATATATATATATATATATATATCATTCTGAGGCTGATCAGTGAGTGACATCTTAAGGCCATCTAGCCAACATGCGATAAGTGAAAATCTTGACCACCGCAGTCCATCTAGCCCACCAAAGAGGGATTGCAAGATCCCTCTTTGGCTAGGCTTCCCCAATAAGGAAAGTTAGCCAACACAGACAACTACCGAAAAGCTACGTGTACAGCTGCCGTGGGCGCTGTTGCTTGCAAAGCAGGAGACAACTGAGATTTTTGTCAAACTTAATTGTGACTTGAAAAAACATCCGCCGGTCACCCTCCATCCATTGAGCATAACAGGGTCAGTATCACCGGTGTACTCAGACCGTTATATTTAAACTAAAAAGAAAGGAATAGATAAGGGAAAACAACCATCACAAGAGGAATACCAATTTTTTTTTTTTTAATGTAAGGAAACTTTCTATTTTAAGCAGATATGCTAATATATCCTGTTACAGATTCCTTCTCCTCTTGTCTGTTACTTATTACTTATTCAATCTCTTGTTTTCACAGAAAGCACTAAAAGTATAATAAAGGGAGAGCGCGTTGTGTGTCATATTAAATGTGGCTGCTCTATGTTGTATGTGCACATACAATGACATTCTGTTATGGATCATCTGCTGGACAATAACAGTTGCATATTCTACCCCTGACAGGCTGATCCGTACTTTGTAGGAGATGTTCTAATGTTTCTGACGATCTGTACATGGCCACACATATCAGCAAATTTTCCAAATTAATGCTGAGCGTAGTTTACAGTCTTTTGTTCAGTGGCGCTTACTCTTGCTGATTGTGTCCTAAATAATAAACTGTAGCCTCGAGCAGTTTTTCCCTGAATGCTTATGATGAGATCTCATTCATCTAAATCTTCTGGCCAAAGGAATAAAATAAATCAAGAATTTCCCAAATATAACAATATTTGTGTTCTGTAGATAATTGATGACTTCAGCTGCACTAATTAAAATCCATCTGAGATTCATTAATCTTGGTCACAAGGTCCAATTGCTACAATCCCACACCCAGCATAGACCCTGCACTGTCCTTGCACTTTCCAGGTACTGTCAGGCTTTCATTTATAGTGAGAGGAAAGGTAAGACAGGAAAGGAGAAAGAGGAGGATATGATAGAGGGCATATCGTTACATGTATACATACTATTAATACTAACTCTTTATACCAGCATCATAGCACACAGGCCAAAGCTGCCATTGTAGCACACCGATGGCTATAATAAAATAGAACCACACATTTTAAAAAAGCACTTTTTAAGAAAAGAACCCTGGCAAAAAGCAAGGATGATATTCCAAAGAGGAGTTACTGAATCTGTTTTCTGTGAGAGTGCAGCAATTTATATGATTTTACTAACAAGGCTGACTGGACCAGATTATGGACAGAAAAAATATCTATCACTGTATACAAGTTTGCTTTTGTTTTAATCTTAAGGTTGGTGTACACCTCAGCGATGTGCCGACCCAGTGAAGCGCTGATGCAATGTAATAATATATTGCATCATTGTACACACTGCCATATGATGAGCTTTATCATTACATGCTTAATGTAACTAATCCGCTCTATCGCACAATCTAATGTGTAGCACGTCAGTTTGGGTGTACACACTATATAGGGTCATTGCTTTTAATCACAGATCACAAAATTGGCCAATATATTGTACAGTTTGTTTGAACACAGCTTTAATCAATGTGAAACAAGGCAACAAAGTCTGATCACTCTTTTCCACTAACTTCAAAATCCCAGGTTTTGCATGTGAACTCTTCAAAACCCAGGATTTTGGTCAGTGTAAACGCAACCTACCAGGAACTAACTCCCGGGTCCCCGACTCTGCTCCCGGCCAGGGTCACAGAGCTGAGACCCAGGAAATTGCCATGCTGATAGACCTGCCAATTTCCCGAGTTGCACTGGAAAAGGGGTATGACGGAGCAGCCTCTTAGAACTGGATAATTTTATTTACCTTTCTACATATCGCACAAGCAGTTATCATTTTAATACTGCTAAAAAAAAATTAAATTCTAAAATAGATATACGGTCTGTTGGTAGCATATTGGAATATATTTTGACAACGTCTGAGCAATAGTGTTTGATGTTACTCTCCTTTTAAAAATAAAGCAGTGAAACAAACTATAATCCTTATAAAGCCTCTAAAGCTTCTATAGTAAAAGATTGCCTAATGGAGGTCTGCATAAAAACTATGTTAATATAGGAGTCACTACAAAATAAATTAAGCTTAACATTTTTAAAATAGTACTTAAAAAGAGGGTTTGAATGAAACATATCTTGAGGCGACAATATAATCGAATCAGAGTTACAAGAATTAAACTTCTGAACTGATGCGTGACCTAAATACTTGATGTGTCTAGCTATGTCCACATATAGACAGATTGCTATAAATATGTGCACCTGTGTATCAAAAGACCTGAGGTAATTAATCACACAGATAGGAGAGCTGCTGCTCCCCTATGGGATTGTTGGAACCGTGTGTATAATGTATCACAAAACAATGTATAAAATGGGGAACACATCACAATTGCTGAAAACTTGACATGATATAGTAAAATTGCAACAAGCTACTTTTCATTCTACAAGTTAGTAATAACTTAAAAGTGTTTGAGGGTTACTCCGTGCTCTAGATGCTGAGCAATAAGCCCACAGTGACAGTATTGGCCTTTTTTATTTAAAAAAAAAAAATTAATGTAGAAACACGTGTCCTGAAACATCTAGCTTCAATACGACATGTGCGCAATATGCTCAGTGCCAGTGAGCAACGCTGAGTGGTGTAACGTAGCAACCCTCTCCTTAAATTAGCATCTTATTCACATCACAGATGTAGAGAAACACCACTCCGTCTGCATAAGAGACGCCAGGCTGCAACTTTAACCACACAGCAATTAAGTCATTTGCGCACAGTTATACATATCAGATTAATCAGTGCAGTCTCTTTAGTAGGTTTTGTTGCATCCGACTTCACGAAAACCAAATCCGTGGATACAGCCCTCACGCGAAAAAAGGGCTGTTTCCCACGAAAACACACAGGTTTCACTGAACCTGTGTATTTTCGGGAAAAAGGAATTTTTTTTTTACAGGCGATCTAATAGGACAGCCTGTAAAAAAAATTGATGTAACAGCAAAAAAAAAAGACATGAAAAACGTCAGTTTTTCATGCCAGATGTTTTACTGTGGGTAATAGGATACTGCCGTAAGATATACAGTACTTCACAGTGAAAAAAAAACTCAGTGCAAGCCAAGTTAAACTCGTGGAGAAGGGCTATTTGGAGTTCTCTGAAAACCGAACCCTACCGGACTTCACGTCACAAGCTCGGATCTGAGTCAGGCTCGGGTTTTCCCGCCTGACTCGGAAACCAGAATGAGGCAAAACGCCATCATCCCGCTGTCGGATTCTCGTAGGATTTGAATTCCATACAAGGAGCCGCTCGTCACGTCCATTTTCACTCCAGTCTCGGTAAGAGTAGTGAGAGGACGTGTCTCCGTCCTCAGAGTCTGTGTGGGCGGGAAAGTGGGGTGGCAATTCTAGTGCTGTCTTGTGCTGCTCAGTCCAGTGTAGTCAGTGTCTTAGCCAGTCACAGTGTTGGTGTCCTCTGCTGCTATATGTCCCCAGTGCTGCTGGCTGCTGTATAAGTCCCTTGCAGTTTTGCGGTGTTGTCTTGCATCAGACCAGGGGTAGTGTCTCTCTTGTGCAGCATCAGTCCAGTGACCAGTCACAGTGGCGGTGTCCTCTGCTGCCATATATCCAGTGTTACTGGCGTATAATACCAGTGATATTGCCATATAATTCCCTTGATGTTGCCGTATAATTCCCGTGATACTGGCGTATAATTACAGTGATATTGCTGTATAATTCTCGGGATACTGGCGGATAATTCCTGTGATACTGCCGTATAATTACAGTGATATTGCCATATAATTCCCGTGATACTGGCATATAATTACAGTGATATTGCCGTATAATTCCCGTGATACTGGCGTATAATTCTTGTGATCCTGCCGTATAATTACAGTGGTACCCGCGTATAAATCCAGTCCAGTGATACTGCCGTATATATCCAGCGGTACTGCCGTATAAATCCAGTGATCCTGCCGTATAAATCCAGTGATCCTGCCGTATAAATCCAGTGATCCTGCCAAATAAGTCCAGTGGTACTGGCGTATAAGTCAAGTCCAGTGATACTGCCGTATATGTCCAGTGATCCTGCCATATATGTCCATTGATACTGCCATATATGTCCAGCGGTACTGCCGTATAAATCCAGTGATCCTGCCGTATAATTCCATTGATCCGGCCGTATAATTCCAGTGATCCTGCAGTATAAGTCCAGTGATCTGCCATATAAGTCCAGTGGTACTGGTGTATAAGTCAAGTCCAGTGATACTGCCGTATATGTCCAGTGATCCTGCCATATATGTCCATTGATACTGCCGTATATGTCCAGCGGCACTGCCGTATAAATCCAGTGATACTGGCGTATATGTCCAATGATCCTGCTGTATAAATCCAATGATCCTGCCATATAAGTCCACGTGATACTGCTGTATATGTCCAGTGATACTGCCATATATGTCCAGCGGTACTGCCATATATATTTATACCCTTTTGCAAAGGGGATTACTGAGGCCATAACAACTATGCTGGTGTTAGACATGCGTCCGGTATCCGCCACAAGTGCAATGGGACTGCAGTGCCAACCCTAGATGGGCCAGGTGTTTGTTCCGCACACTTGTGTCGCTTAGCTTAGTCATACAGCTACCTCATTGCCCTCTTTTACTTCTTGGCATGATGTGCTGTTTGGGTACTAATTGTTTTAAGTGCCCTCCTGTCTGACACTGCAATGTCACTCCTAGATGGGCCAATTGTTTGTGTCACTTAGCTTACTCATACAGCTACCTCATTGCACCTCTTTTACATCTTTGCATGATGTGCTGTTTGGGGCCTTTTTTTATATCTGCCCTCCTGTCTACCACTGCAGTGCCACTCCTAGATGGGCCAGGTGCTTGTGCTGCACACTTGTGTCGCTTAGCTTAGTCATACAGCAACCTTGGTGCACCACTTTTTCATCATTGCATCATGTGCTGTTTGGGGAATGGTTTTTTAAAGTGCCATCCTGTCTGATACTGCCGTATAAATCCAGGGGTACAGCTATAGTAGTACAGGGGTACTGCCGTATAAGTCCACCAATTGCAGATTTTCTTTAAAATGACAGGGGCGTGCAGGAGATGCTGTCAGTGGACTGAAAAATTGTGGGCCACTTTCGACATTCAGCCACTGCATGCCACTACTAGATGGGCCAGGTGGTTGTGATGCTTAGCTTAGGCATACAGCAACCTCAGTGCGCCTCTTTTTCTTCTTTGCATCATGTGCTGTTTGTGGCCTATTTTTTAAATCTGCCATCCTGTCTGCCACTGCAGTGCCACTCCTAGAAGGGCCAGGTGTTTGTGCCGCACACTTGTGTCGCTTAGCTTAGTTATACAGCCACCTTGGTGCAACCTTTTGGCCTAAAACCAATATTGTGAGGTGTTCAGAATAGACTGGAAATGAGAGGAAATGAATGTTATTGAGGTTAATAATACCGTAGGATCAAAATGACCCTCAAATTCTGTGTTTTTAGCTGTTTTTATGTTTTTTCCAAAATCATCCAGATCCAAAACCAAAACATGAAAGGGTGGTTTTGACAAAACCAACTCAAAACCAAAAAAACGAGCGGGGAATTAGAACCAAAACTCGAAAAGTGCTCGCCGCACATCTCTAATTCAGAGTGACTGCGGCAGTAGTGTATGAGGACACATCTGTAGAAATGCGCCGAGTCAGTATACTGTATACAGTATATTTTCCCAAAGGAAAAAATGTGTAAATAATAAGTAAAAATGTTAATCAGATCTATCAAATCCAAATGAGAAAATGTAGTCTCATGAAGAAATGGCTTGAGAAATCTTTAACATTACAATATATATTAAGGTCATAAGCAACTGAGAGCAGTGTGAGATTTTTGATATTTAATTGGGTGCAAATTTTTTTTTTTTTAATGCTTACTAATGATGATGATGATGATAATGGCTATAAAACCGAGTGTACAGTACATTTAGGGGTGATTTGGCTACAGAGATTATTCAACTTTGCATACAGGAGAATTTATGCATTTAGATCCGCACATGATATGCAGGAGAAATTAAGGCAGTCTCGCAGTCAACGCTGCCTGGCCTCATAATGTCATGGGAAAAACACAAGAATAATAAAATCGAGGCGTGGCCTAGCTGCTCACCAGGGAAGACGTGCCGTCTCAGTGCTCCTGGACGCCGCTATCTATTTGGGCTTCCCTGGCTCTTAATTGGCGCTCTCCGGGCCCCACCGCCACCCCTGTCACCGTGTGGACCCCCCCTGGAGCCTGCTGCGGAGGCGGTGGACCTTTTACAGGTCCGTGCGGGTTGCGGCCTGCGCCGAGGGGAAAGCCGGGACCTCGGGCTGAGAAGAAGCCCGCACCGGAAGTGGCCCGCGATCGGTTCACGTCTCGTCCAGCGCCAGTTTGGCGCTCCCTCCACCGGACACCTGGGCCTGTCGTTCCCCACACACCTCTCCATCTACCTCCTGATGTGTTCGGAGTGAGGTCGGGGAACAACGTGGATGTTCCTGCGGATTGCGGCCTGCTCCACATACTGCAGCCGGGACCTCAATTCGGCGACTGGGCCGTCGGACCTCCGGACTCCTCACGAGCAGGTATGGCTGCCCTCACCCCCAGTGTTGCCGGCCGTTCCACCTAACGGAGCTCTGTCCTGCAAGCCCCACTGGCTGTGCAATATCCGGAGGGGGCTGGCAGCTGCTGCATATTTATTTATATAGCCTACCTACCTTCATGATTCCTGCCAAATCTACTATGGGTGCCTGGTAGCCGGAGGAGGGTCACTGCATTGAGCCCTAAGAAAATGGGCGGGATATCCCCCCTCATTGCACAATAACCCTGTTGCCATTTGCTGTGCCCTGAGGCTGCAGACCGCTGTTGTGGATGCCTTGTTCCTGCTCTCTCGCCTCGAGCCCTTTGCTATATATATCGCATCACTGTGACATTCTGGAACATCAAGCTGTGACACCTCTGACACATTGTTTCTTTGCAACCCTGCTCCGCAACGCCTTGACATGTTTGCCATCTTCATAGTGAAGTAACTTTTCAGTCTCTCCCCTACGCTGATGTGACCCTCACTAAACTACTCTCTGCGCTCTTTAATATTTCTTGCTCTATATATCTATCTCTAGCGACCTCATATGGAAAAGTTCCTGGTGTCCACCCAAATGTCCTCCTCTGGCCTTGCTTACGGCGCACGTGAGGACACCTCCCATAGAAATTCTTCTGATTCCGATTGCTCCACCACCCATTCTCGCTCCCAGCGGAAACGTACTAACGCTACGGCTACTAAGCAGCCTAAAATGAAACCTACTGACATTGCTGCGGTTCTCGGGCCTCTCCTAGATGAAAAGCTGGCGGGCATCAAAGAGGCCATTGCTTCCACCTTGACCCAGCTGACTCAACATAATGGCCGTTTGGATGAAGTCGAGCAGAGGGTTTCAACGTTGGAAGACGATTTACAAGCTGCACAGTCCACTATAGAGGCCCAAACCAAAGAAATTAAAGGCCTCACTGATAAGCTCGACGACTTAGAGAATCGGAGCCGTCAAAATAACCTGAAGGTGGTGGGCATCCCGGAGTCGGTGAGGGGCCACGCGTTGTTAGACCTTCTCTCCACTTGGCTGCCGGAAAAGCTAGATATGGGCCTTCATGGCTCGCCGTTGGCCATTGAAAGGGCTCATAGGATTGGCCCTGAAAGCAAAGACTCTGCTGGACGTTCTCGACCTGTTATCATGCGGATTCTAAACTACGCGGATAAAGCAAAGCTCTTAGATCACTACCGAAAGTCGGAGAGTCTCCTCTACAAGGGAGAAAGGTTGCTTATATTCCAGGACTTCTCCACCTATGTCGCCAACAGACGCAGAGAGTTCGCTCCGATATACAAACGGCTGTTTGAAGACAACGTCAAGTTCTCACTGTTGTACCCGGCTCGCCTTCGAGTCTTTGTCAATGGAAAACCACGCTTCTTCGATGATCCATTGGAAGCGAAGACCCATTTTGCTCACCCTGATACTTGACTGTTCACTCCTACTTAAAGTTTGCCTTTCTTTCCAATTGCTATTATTTGCAGGTCACACAGTGTTCAGGATATGATGTCGGCATGCTATTTATGCATGCTGGAGGCTACGCCTCTCATTGTTTCGTGTTTGCTGGTCTGATGTTTTTGTTTGTATATTTGTATGTCTGTTCTGCCTGCTGGGATGATGTGTCCCGGTCCTCCATGGGTTGGCCCCTCCTTGCTCACTGGGACGGGGGGGGGGGGGGGCACCGTTTTATCTATACAATTTTGATATTCTATTCTCCATCTGCGGGGGTGGGATATTATGACTGACCATGCTGCTTCTCAGCCCTCAAACCTGGTAGTCGCCCCACTTTTGGATTTTAACATAGTTTCTTGTAATGTGGAGGGTCTTAATAGCCCCATTAAACGTAAGAAGGTACTCGCCCATCTCTCTCGCATGTCCCCTCAAGTCGTGTTCTTACAGGAGACATACTGGATGCATAATTCCCCTATGTCATTAAAAGCCCCTTGGATTGGAGAATGCGTCTCCGCTCCTTACACCAATAAAACCAGAGGTGTCGCCATTCTCTTTCATAGAAATCTCCGATTCTCAATCCTTAAAAAATGTATTGATCCCGAGGGCAGATTTATCCTCATAGATGTTTCTATTGATAATATGGTATATACCTTTTTGAATCTATATGCACCTACTGGATCTAACAACCTTTTTTTGCAGATGTTCTTCAGAGTGTTTTGTCTTGGGGTGGCCAAAACTTAATTTTAGGGGTAGATTTCAACACGGTCGTCGATCCATCCATGGACAGGTCGGGGGTGAGTACTAAAAGACCCGGGCCCTCTTCTACTCTTCTCTCTGTTCTCAACTTACTTTACTAGACCCTTGGCGTATACATCATTCCCTCCAACGAGATTACTCTTTTTACTCACACCCACACTCCACTCACTCTCGCATCGATTATCTTTTCTTATCTAAACACCTATTCTTCAAAGTCTCCCACACTTCAATTAAGGATATCATTATCTCAGACCATGCCACCATAACCTTGTCCCTACATTAGGCCTTGCCCCAGAGTATTTCCAAATGTTGGAGGTTCCCAGCATATCTCATACACTGTGAGGATTTTTTATTACATCTCAAACACACCTGGCATAATCATGTTACTGATAACCTAGATCAGGAATCTGACACTCCACTTTTTTGGGGGGCCTCTACGGCGATCCTTCGAGGCCATATTATCTCCTATGTTAATTCTAAGCACAAGAAATTCAACACGAAATTACAGGAACTCAGTACAGCTCTTACACTTGCCTATCGTACTTACAAACAATGCGATAGCCGCACTCACAAGGAAACGTACCTCATGGCAAAACAAATTTATGATACCTTTTCTAACCGAACAGGCCCAGATAAGCTATGACTATGGCAGGAATAGGTTTCATAGATGGGGGAATAAGTCCGGAAAACTCTTGGCCAACTTGGTTAGGGGGCCTCGGAACAGAACGTGGGTTGATTCGTTACACAGTTCTGGAATTGTTATTTCTGATCCTACTGACATATGCTCTGCTTTTATGCGTTTCTACAAGTCCTTATATACTGCAGACACTGATAACGCGATTGATGGTCAATCATTTCTGGATGAAGCGCAACTGCCGAAGCTTGTGTCGGAGGAGAGGGACTTGTTGGACGCTCCTATAATCGACGATGAGGTTCGGGCCACCATTAAGTCCCTCCCAAACGATATCTTACACTCGCTTCAGCCAGGCCAAAAATAACATCATTATAAATTTGGATGCAGAAAAGGCATTTGATAAGATTGCCTGGCCTCATTTGTCTAGAGTACTCGCCCATCAGGGTTTTGGCACAGCGTTCTGTAATTTGGTGCAGACCATATATACTAACCCTGTGGCGCAGGTATTGGTTAACAATGTGACATCTTCCTCCTTCACATTGGAAAGGGGCACTAGACAAGGATGCCCTTTATCGCCCCTTCTTTTTAATTTAGCACTAGAACCCCTTTTATGCCATATCCTGTTACACAGGAACTATTGGGGCATTGCTGTTGGCACACAAGAACTAAAAGTGGTGGCATTCGCTGACGACCTCCTACTTTTTATGTCAGATCCTCACCATGCAATCCCGCAGCTAACTGCCATGATTGATCGTTTTTCTTCTTTCGCAGGATTTTCTATTAATTATGGAAAGTCAGAGGCGTTGGCCATGTATGGACAGGCGAGACTGGGATGGGGGAACACTTTTCCCTTTCAATGGGAGAATGCCCATATTACTTATCTAGGTGTTGCACTCCCTGCTCATCCTTGCCATCTAGATAGGCTCAATATTACCCCGGTCCTGCGCAGGATGAGAACCGAGCTTGATCTTTGGCAATCCCTCCCTCTTAATTTGTTGGGGAGATGCAATCTGTTTAAAATGACCAGCTTTCCGAAGCTTCTTTATGTTTTACAGATGACCCCTTTATTACTGTCTAAGTCGGATCTATCCTCTCTGAATGCCTCTATCTCCAAGTTCATCTGGGCTGGTAAGCGCCCTCGGATTAGCATGAAAAAATTATCCCAAACGATACCTAGAGGTGGAATTAACCTACCCAATATTAAACAATACAATCTTGCATGCCTCCTCCGCATTGCTATGGATTGGCTTGGAGACAATAACTATTATACGGATTCTAGTCTAGATTCTCAGCTTTGCGCTCCCTTGTCCCTCAGTTACCTTCTCCATGCCAGACCCTCCAAATTGGCCTTGCATATTACTACTAACCTGTTGTTATTTACCATAATACAGGGGTGGAAAATGGCGAGGAAATCTCTTAAACTTCAATATTTCTATTCACTTTCATTACCCTTTGTCGGTAACCTGGAGTTTCAGGAGGGGGAGGCTCTACAGCCCCTCACTACCTGGTATTCCATTGGTATCCGTAACCTGCGCAACCTACTTAATTCCTCTCGCCTCCTGCTGTCTTTCGCGGAGGCAAGGGAGAAATATGGTTTGCCTCCTCACCATGAGTTTGCCTATTTCCAGGCAGTACACTATCTTAAAACTGTATTGTCCAAATTGACAGGTGTCGACTTTCTTAATTCTCTAGACACACTTCTCCAATCGGCCTGCTACTCTATTTCAACCATTTATACACGCATTCGTATTGAAATAGATCCAGACACGGACCTTCCAGAACTGTCCCAATGGTCCTCCCACATTTCAACGGTCACCCCTGACTCTCTCCTAAATCACTTTCAGTTGACCTTGAAACGTATTCCTGCAAGCTCATACCAAGAAATGGCCTATAAAATGCTCCATAGGGCATATATTTCACCTACACGCCGACTCTTAATGGGCATTTCGGAAGACGCTAAATGCACCAAATGCTTAATGGATGGGGCTGATCTCTTCCACTGTTTCTGGGATTGCGCTTCGGTGTCACGGTTTTGGCATGAGGTACATCATTATGGAACTACGTCCTTAGGCATATATTTTCGTTGCACTGTCTCTTGGGCACTGTTTGGATGTTTGACTGACCAGCCGGACATCCCTAGGTCCAACAAAAAACTGCTTATGATATTATCAGCGGCTGGTAGGAAAGCAATCTTACAGCAGTGGATCCAAAACATAGCTCCCACTCTCTCGATGGTGACTTCTAAATTATTTTTTTTATTTACCATGGACTGGCTGGAGGCCTCTATCCATAAGGAAAGGCTCACCCCTGCTCTATTCCAGTGTTGGGATACCTACACATTTTGACACTTCCCTTACATACTAAACAGGCCATTAAAAAATGCTTTCAATCTACCTCATGGTATCTCCTTCACACTATAGACCACCCTAACCCCTTGGGAATTTGACTACTTTACCCCCTTTTTTCTTCTCTTGATCCCCCATCCACTTCTTTTTATATTCTGTTGTCTACCGTGTTGATTAGGGGTCTGGACCCCTGATTTTGGAGATAGCTCTGTGAATGGATCGACGGCTCGTGACTCCCAGCAGGCACTGCATATTATTTTATTTTATTATGTTTTAGTTATTGTGTTTATATCTGGGGATTTTGATGTAATATGCCTATGCTGGTGGAGAACCATTGTTTGATCTGTCCCTTTTTATCTTTAGCTTTCTCCATTTCTGCAATTTAACCATATTATAAATTCCCCGCCATTACTCGTTATACATACACTCTTTTTCTTGGAATGTTTAAAGGTTTTATGTGAGGAAAAGTTTGAAAATATGTTTTGATCTCTCCCTGATCTAACACGAGACTGAATATTCTATGTCTTACTGTCTTTCGACAGGATGACCTTATGTCTACCCTGTTATGTAATGCTAACTGTATATTCTGTGTCCTGCTTTTTATGCATGTAGAAAGCTAAGCTCATTTGTCCTGTGTCTCGAAATGCTGAATCTCAATTTTGGATTCTGTGAGATTGTAATAAAAACAGTAAAAAAAAAAAAAAAGAATAATAAAATCAAGCGTAATCCAGCATCAAGTGCTATAGAACTATGCGCTAAAAAGAATTGGTACATTTAAAGTTCAGAAAAAAAGCAGCAATATATTCTGCTAAGGTACCAGAGAGGTAATAAGAGTTCCACAAAAGCCTTACAAGCTATAAGTCTTGACACAGAACAAAGTTAAAAAGTTCAAAACAGCCTGGCGCCACCCAGGGGTGAACTCTTATGATGAAGTGTTGTTGCTGACTGCATAACAAAGTAGTCCTCAGGAAACTTCCGAAAGAAAATCAAACTCTCAATCAATCCAGGTGAAAACGGCATCCTAGCAATGGTATATACTTCATATGTTTTTGAGCTCCAATGTGCCATCCACTATGTATCATATTCAAATCTTGGAAAATAGTATCTGCTTTTACAATTCTACTCTGAATCAGGTTCACTTTCTTTTTCTTCCTTTGCCCTTCTTTTTTTATCTCCCTTTTTTTCCCCTCTCTACTTTAGTATTCAAATCATGTTCTTAGACAAATTTTAAATTTGAATGTACTAAGCCTACACTAAAGACCTAACAACTGTACCTTCTCATACTGTTTACTTAGCTTGAAACATTTCTCTTTCATACAGTTGTTTACGTGAAGGATGTTCTAATACTGTTATTGTTTACTATGCCCATTCGTATATGTCTACTCTGTAATTGTACAATGCTTATTAAACATATTTTGCACTAAAACTTGGGAAAAAAACCCACAAAAGTACTTTTTGCCATAGGAGGCTTTTGTTTAGATGTATAAGATGTGTTCATGTGATAAAGCCTTAAGTAATCTGTTGTGGAAAATCCTGGCCGTCAGAATGTGCTCAAAATAATAATATGGAAACAGATTGGGGGGTTCCCAAAAAGCAAATGCAAAACTAGCATATATTGTATGCTCCCACATGCAGAGTTACAGGAATATACACATGCATATCAGTAATGGGAGGCACTTGATATCTCGGCTGTCGAGATCCCAGCGCTCGGCATACCGGCGCCGGAATACAGACAACTATTCTCCCTCCACGACACCCCTGGAGGGAGAATAAATAGCGTTGTGCACGGGCTCTTTGCACTCGCCCCGTTGCCGGCATTCCGGCGGTCAGGAACCCGGCGCCGGTATGCTGGGTGCTGGGATCCCGACCACCAGCCAATCGTAGTAGACCCATCAGTAACACTGGGCTAAAGTACAATGTATTATGTTTCAGTACTGACTTGTTCAACAAAATATGCATCTTAAGTAGGGCATACAATTATCTGCCAGATCTGGCTGGTTGAAAGGAAAATCTGGTAATGGATAAGAACAAATGACACCTGTCGTTCATACAAATTGGTTAAATTTTTGTCCATTTTCCAGAGTTTGGGAGCAAATGGTAAATTGTCATTTGTTCATATTCATTACCAGATTTTCATTCTAACCACTCAGGTCTGGCAGATGATTTACCAGCTAATTGTATAGTGCATGCCCAGCTTTAGTCAAAATAACAATGCACAGGTACCCTGGTCACTGGCACCGGCATTGCATACAGACACAAACCTGTATAAAAAGGCAAAGACAGTGGGGGTAATTCCAAGTTGATCGCAGCAGGAAAATTTTTAGCAGTTGGGCAAAACCATGTGCACTGCAGGGGGGCAGATATAACATTTGCAGAGAGAGTTAGATTTGGGTGGGTTATTTTGTTTCTGTGCAGGGTAAATACTGGCTGCTTTATTTTTACACTGCAATTGAGATTGCAGATTGAACTCACCCACCCAAATCTAACTCTCTCTGCACATGTTATATCTGCCCCCCCCTGCAGTGCACATGGTTTTGCCCAACTGCTAAAAAATTTCCTGCTGCGATCAACTTGGAATTACCCCCAGTGTTCTGATACGAGAGAACTGCACCATGCATCATTGTGCTTAATATGCAACTTTATACTAATTCCAATGCAACAAACATACTAATCCTGAATGCTTAATACACTATGAGCGAGTCTGTGGTTATATGATGCGAAAAAGTGTCAAAGTCCAGGAATTGTTACCCATGGCAGAGCCATGGATCTTGTGCCATATAAAACAAGAATGTGTATGAGGACACATCTGTAGGGGATCAGTATCTAATACCGATGGGCAGGATGCTGGCCGTCAGTATATCGACAGCGTCATTACGGCCATCAGGATGCAGGCAGCGTGGAGATCGCTAGTAAGCCCCTTGCGGGCTCGCTGCACTCGCCACAGGTTATATTCTCCCTCTATGGGTGTCTTGGAGAAAAGCCTGTGACGCTGGCATTCTGGTGCCGGCATTGTACCGCTCTGCGGGATCCCGGCTTCGGCACTGTGATCCTGTGTGGCGGTTTCTTCACCGCTTCCCATCTGTAGTTTATATACCTATATACACCAACACAGGCCAGGTTTTAAGGATAACCATGCTTGAGCACAGGTGACTTAATTAGTACCTCAGTCAATGTAATTTAACCATTTGGCCTCAAGCATGGATATCCTTAAAACCTGGACTGTAATGGCGAAGTTGGGGAAGCTCTGCTATATACAGTAAAACAACTCCTTTATCAGCTCTGTGAAAAAAGAATCCACAGTAACAAAAGGAAAGGGGCAAATGAGTATCTACAGTATGTACAATATCCCACTGCCCATGAAACATCCCCTACAGACCATGAAAACTGGCACAATCTATTCTGCGTGATATGCAGTCATACAGTAATGGTAATATGTAAATGGACGGCAGTCTTTATTTGCACACTCCTAGCCATATCTATACTTATACCTACCTACAGGTTTCTCAGGGGATGCAGTATACCAGCAGGAGGGGTACCTTTTGGTTTAATTACATCAGACCTTGAATAAAGCACAAATTTGGTATCTCTGCATTCCGGAGAAATAGCCGATTCAATGGGTATGCGGTAAGCATGCGAACAGTCGCTAGGCCCACAGTGACTACTGTGTGTGGACATGATAATGCCAGTGCCAGGATCCCAACATGACTTTAATGCTACTTACAGCATTTTTACTGTGCAAGTCTTACTGTATAACATTAAACATATAGTACAGTACTTATAAATCGTACACACACAAAATGCTCTTAGTAGCATTGCACCGGTGTCGGGATAATGGCCCCGGATTCTCATTATGGACCTAGTGAGCATCAACATATTTGTTCCCATTTAATACAAAAAGAAAGCCCTACATGCTGCAGTAGAAAAATCTATTTTGCTATACTAAGAAAGGATTTCCCACTTACACTGGCTCATCACTATAGAGGAGAGTTTTTCAGGACATGATATGGTCAACAATATGTCACACATTAAAATAAAGCTTCTAATTTCCTATTGTGAAACAGTGTAAAGTCCCAGACAAAATAAAGCCACACAATAATGGTGCAGTAAAATAACACAATTAAGTAAAGAGAAAGTAACTTTCAATCTACTAAAAATATAAAGCTATGGCTGCCAGGGCCTCCGAAAATGACAGTGTGCACCTGTACTTAGGTTTTGTCAACTTTCCATATATCTTATTTGTGAAAGAGACAGTTTTATTCGAGAAGGGTTCATTTTATTGCTTTTAAATGCAGCTTATTCATAGGGCAAGCTGCGGATATTAAACTGCCTCCATGATCTTCTGCAATGCGTAGCTATAGAGAGAGCTTTTGTAGCTAGATCATATAACTGCAACAGTATCATAGAAATTAATTTGCCAATTGTAGCCTTATATATTGCTTCTGCTTTATTAGCTGCTAGGCAACGTCAGGAAATTAATTACACTTGGATAGTTAGCATAATGATAGGATAGTAGTATGGTAAGTTGGTGTAGGAATAAGACTAGTATCAATAACACTGGGAGATTGGTAAAAGGATTATAGGTTCACATGTAATGTCAGACTATAGACAGGGCTGTGTTTGTGTCACTGAGTGGAAGATGTGGGCAATGCTGGAAGCATCAGACAATGTTTATCATACAGGAAAACTAGGGACATGCCTAGGGCAAAACCATTCAGGGGGCAGCACATACCTGTTCATTTTTATCAACTATTGTTTTCTTTACCCCATGATCTATATCAACCTCATATTCTCAACAAATGGAGCTACCAGAGCATGTGAAATATTGAAAGCATAATTATTCACAATGCCTAGGGCACTGTCAACTCTATATTAGAGAAGTATTACCAGGGCTATTTTTTGTCCGGAACACTGTACCTGAAGGTCTTGTGAACAATGACGTCACCAGGAACAGAGGTCTGGAATGTCCTGGCTGCCGACGCCAACAAAGTTTTAGAAAAAAAAATAAATTTAGGTGGGCGAATGCAGGGGTTGCATAATGGTCACCACAGAGCAAAAGACAGATGCTAGAAGTCAAGTAAGACCTCTAGCGTCTGTCTCCTGCTCCACGGTGGCCATTTTAGGTGGGGGGTTTTGTACATGGTGGGCACCCCCGCAGCTCTCTTTCACTTATATGACTGGGAACTGAAACCCCTTGGCAACAAGCAGGAAACCACTTGGTAACGAGCATCAGACCCCTGGCAGCAAACAGGTAAACCCCTTGGCAATGATCATGAAACCCCTTGGCAATGAGCATGAGACCCCTGGCAGAGTGAACAGGGAATCCCTTTGGCAGTCAACATGAAACCCTTAGCATCAAGCAGGAAACTCCAGGGCATGAGCATGATACCCCTGGCAGCGAGCATGAGACTCCTGGAAGCGAGCAGGGAAACCCCTTGGCAATGAGCATGAGACCCCTAACAGCGAGCAGGGAAACCCCTTGGCAATGAGCAGCAAACACCTTGGCAACGAGCATGAGACCACTGGCAGTGAGCAGGGAAACTCCTGCCAATGAACAATGAACCCAGAGCATGAAACCCCTGACAATGAGTAGGTAATTTGAAAGTAATTAGAACCCTTACTGTGAGGCATAATTTGTAAGGGGCATTAGTGTGTGTGGGGCATAATGTGTAAAGGGCATTAAGATGTGTGGCATAATGTGTAATGGACATTACAGTGTGCGGCATATTGTGTAATGGGCATTATGGTGTGTCATTGTGTAATGTGCATTACTGTGTGTATCATAATGTGTAATGGGCATTACAGTGTGCGGCATAATGTGTAGTGGGCATTACGGTGTGTGGAATATTGTGTAGTGGGCATTACGGTGTGTGGCATATTGTGTAAGGGGCATTACTGTAAGGATGAAAAATTACAAATAATGTAAGGAGCATGAATCAGGATTTTTATTTTTTCCAGTGGTGGCCAATGTCTGGGTGTGCAGGTTGCACACCTGAGATATTAGGTAGACTTTTCCTGTGAGGCCATGCTTGTTGCAGCAAGACCACGCCACTTACAGTGAGGCCACCCCCCCTTTTTTATTCTTACATAAAAAAAGATTTTTTTCTTACAAAAGGTGCCCCCACCCACTGTAGCTCCTCCTATACTTTATTAGGGCACTGTCAAACCTATATGAGGGCCATGTTAACGCTATATGAGTGCAGTGTCAGTCCTGTATAAGGGCAGTGATAACCCCATATAACAGCAGTGTCATTCCTTTATTATGGCAATGTGAGCCTTATACACAGCCCACTGTGAAACACTGAACTTTACTCTAGGTTATTTCAAGTTAAAAGTTTATGTGCACTTACTTTTAAAATATTTACGTAATTGGTGATGTGGGGTCACGATGTTCAGCTGTGCGCAGGGCCAGATAAACAATGGGGCGGATGGAGCTCCAGTCCTCTTCTTAAAAATAGGCCCACCATCATAAGTATTAAAAGTGTATTTCTGCACATTTTCGGTTTTTATGCATATAAAGAAACAGGCTGATAGCAGCGCCGTAACTAGATGTGTGCTAGTGGTGCCTTGCACATAGCGCAGATGCGCTGGAGGTGCAGGACCATTAGCAACACCCGCCGGCCGCTCCGCCGCTGCCACACTGAGGTGTCCTGGCTGCGTCTCCCTGCCTGTCACCGGCCGCCCCCCAGCTGCATTGCCCGGCTACCACTCACAGATAGCCGGGCAGCGCTACAGCTCCCCCTCCGCTCCCCCCGTGAGCTGGGAGAGATGACATCTCTCCCAGCCCGCCCCCAGCCCATCCACAATGCCCTGCGCTGCCAAGAGTGCAGCGCAGGAAGACGGAAGAGGTGTGGAGAGGAGAGGTGCATCTATCATGCCGGCACAGGTGGTGAGTATAACACTCTCTCTCTCCCTCCTTCCTTCCTTTCCCGCCCCACCCATAATGTGTAAAAAGGGGGACTGCCTGCAGTAATGCATAAAAAAGGGGGACTGCCTGCCGTAATGCGTAAAAAAGGGGGACTGCCTGCCGTGATGTGTAAAAAGGGGGACTGCCTAGCATAATGTGTAAAAAAGGGGGACTGCCTGCCGTAATGTTTAAAAAGGGGGGACTGCCTGCCGTAATGTGTAAAAAGGGGGGACTGCCTGCCGTAATGTGTAAAAAAGGGGGACTTCCTGCCGTAATGTGTAAAAAAAGGGAACTCTGCTGCCATAATGTGTAAAAAAGGAGGGCTCTGTTGCTGTATCTGTGAAAAAGGGTGACTTTGTTGTCGTAATGTGCAAAAAGGGAACTGTGCTGCCGTAATCTGTAAAAAAGGTGGTCTATCTTGCTGTAACTTGTAAAATGGGGACTCTGCATTTTTTTCACTGGCCCTGCTATGTATATTAGGGGGGCGGGGGGGTTGGGGGCGACGATGCTGTTTCTTGCACATAGCGCTAAAATGCCTAGTTACGGCACTGGCTGATAGTGTACAATGTGTACAGACCCATAAGGCTCTAGACACACTCACACAGCACATCTCCTACTCAGTATAGGCCCTTGAAAATTTTCAGCTCCAGGCCATTGTGGCCCTTAATCTGGCCCTGGCTGCGCACATCAAAATCTGAGATTTGTCTTCATCTCTATGGGCACTGTTGGTGGACATGAAGTGCAGACATTCCGACATTTTCTCAGGCAATTTGTACATCACTTCTAATTGAATTGTCCCTTTAAAAACTCCCAACAAACCAACTATTACAGTAATTGAGAGGATGTCAAAGTCTCTTAAAAATCTGCACCAAATAAATCGCAAAAAAAAGGTCTTTGTGTCATTATAGCACAACATTATAAGAAGTGTGTGTGTATGTGCAGTGTCAGACTGGGGCATGAAGGGCAGTTGTAGGGGCCCATGTTAGGGGTGTGGCCAGCCACCACAGAGGCTAACCATTAGAGAATGCATGGTCTGGGACCCTTGATTATATATATATATATATATATATATATATATGTGATGGGGGGAAGGCTTCTCGGCGCTTAACCGCGATACCAATCTATACTAGTGTGTAGATCTGGATAGTGCAAATGAGCAATTATGTGGTCTCCTTCTTAGACACTCCCTTTTATATATTCGGGCGTCAGCTACACCTTAAAGAGAGACGCATTGGTAAAGTGGTACGTGTATAGTGTAAAAGAAAAAGTGGATAAAGTGGTTTAAAGCGACCAATGGTGTCTTAAAACTTTAAGGAGACTAAATTTAAAAATGGTAAAAATTTAATAAAATACAATTAGCACCAATACAAAAAGTGAATGACATAAAAACCATATACAAAAATCAATACAATAATATAAATAAAAAATCACTGGACCTGTATGCCAATATACAAATTAATGTAAAATTGGTAGTGCAAACCGATATAGGACAAAAGGAACAAAATCCTAACAATAAAAATTGGAAATAAGATCAGCATAAAAAATGTATAAATGAGATTCTTAGCTTTTGAGGAGGTAAGTATTATAGCACCCAACGCGTTTCGTCCTATCTGGACTTCATCAATGGGTAATTGGTGATTGGGACAGCACATCTATATATACCTGTGTTAATGAGGAAGTGATTCTTACATCACTTCCTGTCAATTACCAGATACTAAATTACATAACTATTTATGCATATCAAAAACACAGTATCAATAGCCTCACAGCATAATGTCACTATGCTGTGCAAAACCGCTTTATAAAAGAACTAATTCCAAGTGTTTAAAACTGCAGATAACGTGTTTAAAGTTCATGATCCTGGACTTCCTGTCCGGACCGTGGGTGACGTCACATCCGCCCCTCTTCCGGCGTCCGGCATCTTCAATTGCGCATGCACCGGGTGCGGATCGTTGATGTGTCCATTGTCAGCTGCGCATGCGCCTGCTCTCCCATTAGATGGATATCAAAAGTTCACAGCATGTAGTAAATAGCGGCGGCCATGTTCTTGGAGTAGATTAAGACAGACACCTAATTGTATAGTTAGGTGGTCCCGGCGGCCATCTTTGCTGTAGTAATTCTTAATGTGAGTGTGCTCAACACCGAAAATAGAGAGAGAACATTATGATTTAGGAGTATTATTTAGACATATATCTCTTATTCCTATTAGGTTCCGTTTATATATAACTTAGAAGTGTTTAAACAGCCTGTGACACTACATTACCTGTGAAAATCTATTTTGCAAAAACAAGGGTAGATGTGAATAAAGTCACGTAGAGACCGTGATAATAATGGATATCCCAGCATAAGGGACAATGCTAAGTCTACAGTGGAGGATATTCAGATTAAAATTAGAAAATATATATTATTTAAAAGGCCTATTGCACTGAACATTCTATAATATTACACCTTACATATAATTGCGCATGAAAAAATAAAGGTGAATATGAATATAATCATTCAAGCACGAGTGTGGTGATAATAGGTACCACAGCATCAGAGGCATTATTTTGGTTCGTAATGAACAATACTCTGGTATTAGCGAAACTATGAGTGTATTAAGCATAGTTGTATCACTTTGAAGCATCAAGGTTCCCATGGAAAAAATGGAGGTACATTATTAATAGAAGCAATTCTACTGAACTGTGAAAGGAAACACGTGCTGAGTCTACCAGCTTATTTGAAAGACACTACGTCCATTCTCAACCTGATGGACTCATTTGAATGGAAAGACACCTACAGATGGATTACCATAGATGTCCAGTCACTCTACACCTGTATAGAACATGACAAAGGTGTAGAGGCCTGCAATGGATTCCTGAGTAAAGATGCCGAGATCTCAGAGGAGCACAGAGTATTTTTATGCGAATTTATTAATTTTATTCTGAAACTGAACTATTTTAAATTTTTAGATACCTACTTTTTAAAAATCTGTGGTACCGCAATGGGCACAATTTTCACGCCTAGTTTCGCAAATCTTTTCATGGGAAATTGGGAAAACGAATATATTTTTAAGGACCACCCTTTCCAGCAGTACATCGCGTTCTACAAACGATATATAGACGACATTTTACTTGTGTGGGATGGTGACGACGTAAGTTTTAAGGAATTTTTTACGTATTTATCAAATAATTCTATGAACCTTCAATTTACTGCCAAGGAAAGCACAGAGAAAATAGAATTTCTTGATCTGGTCTTGACACACATGGGCAATGAAGTAATTACTAAGAACTATATCAAGGAAGTAGACATGAACAGTTATGTACATTATAGAAGTAATCACAGTCAGCAATGGAAGAACATTCCCTTTTCACAGTTCAGTAGAATTGCTCGGAACTGTAAGGACACTGAAGACCGCGACCAACAACTACAGGTATATAAATGAAAGATTCAAGGAAAAAGGTTATCCGAACCATCTTTTGGAAGAAGCCAACCTGAAGGCCAAGAAACTGGAGAGGAAACAACTTTTGAAGTATAAATCCAAGGAGAAAGGTGATGACACAGTGAGGTTTGTTACCAAGTACAGCAGACATGAGAACATTATTAAGAAGACTCTGAAAAAACACTGGAACATTCTCCTAATGGATCCTGTTCTGAAAGACTATCTCCCGAAGGAACCGTTAGTGGTGTTTAGGAAGTTGCAAAATCTTAAAGATCTGGTGGCACAGAGTATGCTAAGAAACTCCGAAGTACTATCAACCATGCCTAAATGCGTTGAATGTTACAAATGCGGCCGTTGCAATGTATGTCGGTACGTACATCCCAATAGAAGAACTTTTAAGAACACCAACAGTTCCAGAGACTATAAGATCAAGCAGTTCATCAATTGTAATACGGTATCAGTGATCTACATGCTTGAGTGCTCATGTGGGATGAAATATATAGGGAAAACAAAAAGACCCTTGAAAATCCGTATCCAGGAACATGTGAGGAATATTAGAAACAAAGTACTAACACATGCAGTACCGAAACATTTCCATGCCTGTCATAACTCGGATCCTGACGAACTAACATTCAAGGGCATCGAGCTGGTCTCACTGGGCGAGAGAGGTGGTGATCTCTCCAACCTTTTATCGAAAAGGGAAATGTATTGGATCTTTGAACTGAATACCCTGCACCCTGATGGCTTCAACGAAGGCTATGAAATAGCTCCCTTTCTGTGACGTAAGCTGATTACACTTTTTTCCTTTCACTAGGGCAACCTGTCTTTTCCTTCTTCTTTTTCTCTGTTGTTATCTCACTAAGATTATCTTCTCAATCACGTCATCCTACTATTATTACCTCTAAACCCACATCAATACTACAGCCATACCGCACTGGAGATGCCCAACGCCATTCGATCTTGGAAGCCAAGCAGTGCTGGGCCCAGCTAGTACATAGATGGGGAACTATCATGGAAGACTGGGTGCTGTAATTTTTTGAACGAAGGACATGAGGATATTCTATTAATAATGTACCTCCATTTTTTCCATGGGAACCTTGATGCTTCAAAGTGATACAACTATGCTTAATACACTCATAGTTTCGCTAATACCCGAGTATTGTTCATTACGAACTAAAATAATGCCTCTGATGCTGTGGTACCTATTATCACCACACTCGTGCTTGAATGATTATATTCATATTCACCTTTATTTTTTCATGCACAATTATATGTAAGGTGTAATATTATAGAATGTTCAGTGCAATAGGCCTATTAAATAACATATATTTTCAAATTTTAATCTGAATATCCTCCACTGTAGACTTAGCATTGTCCCTTATGCTGGGATATCCATTATTATCACGGTCTCTACGTGACTTTATTCACATCTACCCTTGTTTTTGCAAAATAGATTTTCACAGGTAATGTAGTGTCACAGGCTGTTTAAACACTTCTAAGTTATATATAAACGGAACCTAATAGGAATAAGAGATATATGTCTAAATAATACTCCTAAATCATAATGTTCTCTATTTTCGGTGTTGAGCACACTCACATTAAGAATTACTACAGCAAAGATGGCCGCCGGGACCACCTAACTCAGCGGTGGCCAACCAGTGGCTCTTGAGCCACATGTGGCTCTTTCTTTACTCAAATGTGGCTCCCAACACTCAAAGTCACGTGACCACAACAGATACAGAAACCGCTGCACTCCAGCCAGACACGCAGCAACACTACAAGTACTAAAAACTGAGGAAGCCAAATACTATAGGTGAGACATCCACTGGCAAATAGAGGACACATAAGGGGCTGCTGCAATCATGGGCTTGGCAACCTTTAGCCTGGGGGGCAGACTCATGCAAGCGGCCCCATTTTTTATAGGAAATCTGCAGTCAAGTGGCCCTGGAACACTTATATTGCACTGGCCCAGGAGGTCAGATGGCACCTTCCCCCTCTCTTCCCCCCTTCCCAGCCCGCCCCTGGGCACAAGTTGGGGGAACTGCAGTGACATATGAGGGTGGGTTGGAGTGACACAGGAGTGTTCTGGCAGGAGAGACACAATGGGGGAGCTGACTAGTGACATACTGTAGGAGGGTGCTGACTGGAGTGACATATGTTGGAGCTGGTTGGAGTGACACATGGGGGAGCTGAAGTGTATTATGTGAATCTGGTTTTTCAATATATTTTATATGGATTTGGCTTTTTCAATTATTTTATGTGAAAGTGACTATTTCAATGTTTTTTATGTTGGATCTGGCTTTAAAATGTATCTTATGCTGGATCTGTCTTTTTCAATGTGTTTTATACAAGGGGTGTGTCCTAGCTGGCATAAGGCCACACCCCATTTTTGCACACGCGTCTTCGGCTCAATGTCGGCTCTTTGACGTACCTAACAAGATTTTTTGGCTCTTTGTCTCTGCCTGGTTGGCCACCCCTGACCTAACTATACAATTAGGTGTCTGTCTTAATCTACTCCAAGAACATGGCCGCCGCTATTTACTACATGCTGTGAACTTTTGATATCCATCTAATGGGAGAGCAGGCGCATGCGCAGCTGACAATGGACACATCAACAATCCGCACCCGGCGCATGCGCAATTGAAGATGCCGGACGCCGGAAGTGGGGCGGACGTGACATCACCCACGGTCCGGACAGGAAGTCCAGGATCATGAACTTTAAACACGTTCTCTGCAGTTTTAAACACTTGGAATTAGTTCTTTTATAAAGCGGTTTTGCACAGCATAGTGACATTATGCTGTGAGGCTATTGATACTGTGTTTTTGATATGCATAAATAGTTATGTAATTTAGTATCTGGTAATTGACAGGAAGTGATGTAAGAATCACTTCCTCATTAACACAGGTATATATAGATGTGCTGTCCCAATCACCAATTACCCCTTGATGAAGTCCAGATAGGACGAAACGCGTTGGATGCTATAATACTTACCTCCTCAAAAGCTGAGAATCTCATTTATACATTTTTTTATGCTGATCTTATTTCCAATTTTTATTGTTAGGATTTTGATCCTTTTGTCCTATATCGGTTTGCACTACCAATTTTACATTAATTTGTATATTGGCATACAGGTCCAGTGATTTTTTATTTATATTATTGTATTGATTTTTGTATATGGTTTTTATGTCATTCACTTTTTGTATTGGTGCTAATTGTATTTTATTAAATTTTTACCATTTTTAAATTTAGTCTCCTTAAAGTTTTAAGACACCATTGGTCGCTTTAGACCACTTTATCCACTTTTTATTTTATATATATATATATATATATAAGATAATATAATGGGCGGCACTCCAAAGGATTTTTAATAAATCATACAGCTCACCAAGCCAGTTTGCGTTCAACGTTTCAGGTGTCTTTATTTACACCTTTCGTGTATCCTGACGAAAGGTGTAAATAAAGACACCTGAAACGTTGAACGCAAACTGGCTTGGTGAGCTGTATGATTTATTGAAAATCCTTTGGAGTGCCGCCCATTATATTATCTTGTTTGCTGGGCCTTGCAGTGCCACGGGAGGGCACCCAGGTATTTGTTCTCTGCTGTAGGAGTGCCGGTCATAACTGTTTTTATATATATATATATATATATATATATATATATATATACATACATACATACACACACACACACACACACACACACTCATCTATACATACACACAGTGCATCTGAAAAGTATTCACAGCGCTTCACTTTTTCCACACTTTGTTATGTTGCAGCCTTATTCCAAAATGGAATAAAATAATTTTTTTCCTCAAAATTCTCCACACAATACCCCATAACGACAACGTGAATTTTTTTTTCTTTTTTTTTACATTTTTGCAAATTTATTAAAAATAAAAACTAAGAAATCACATGTACATAAGTATTCACAGCCTTTGCCATGAAGCTCAAAATTGAGCTCAGGTGCATCCTGTTTCCACTGATCATCCTTGAGATGTTCCTACAGCTTATTTGGAGTCCACCTGTGGTAAATTCAGTTGATTGGACATGATGTGGAAAGGCACACGCATGTCTATATAAGTGCCCACACTTAACAGTGCATGTCTGAGCACAAACCAAGCATGAAATCAAAGGAATTGTCTCTAGACCTCCGAGACAGGATCGTCTCGAGACATAAATCTGGGGAAGGGTACAGAAAAATAACTGCTGCTTTGAAGGTACCAATGAGCACAGTGGCCTCAATCATCTGTAAATGGAAGAAGTTCGGAACCACCAGGAATCTTCCTAGAGCTGGACGGCTGTCTAAACTGAGCGATCGGGTGAGAAGAGCCCTAGTCAGGGAGGTGACCAAGAACCTGATGGTCACTCTGTCAGAGCTACAGCATTCCTCAGTGGAGAGAGGTGAACTTTCCTGAAGGACAACCATCGCTGCAGAAATCCACCAGTCAGGCCTGTATGGTAGTGTGGCCAGACTGAAGCTACTCCTTCATAAAAAGCACATGGCAGCCCGCTTGGAGTTTGCCAAAATGCACCTGAAGGAGTCTCAGACCATGAGAAACATAATTCTCTGGTCTGATGAGACAAAGATTGAACTCTTTGGCATGAATGCCAGGCGTCATGTTTGGAGGAAACCAGGCACCGCTCATCACCAGGACAATACCATCCCTACAGTGAAGTATGGTGGTGGCAGCATCATGCTCTGGGATGTTTTTCAGTGGCAGGAACTGGGAGACTAGTCAGGATAGAGGGAAAGATGAATGCAGCAATGTACAGAGACATCCTGGATGAAAACCTGCTCCAGAGAGCTCTTGACCTCAGACTGGGGCGACGGTTCATCTTTCAGTAGGACAACCTTCCCTAAGCACACAGCCAAGATATCAAAGGAATGGCTTCAGAACAACTCTGTAAATGCCCTTGAGTGGCCCAGCCAGAGCCCAGACTTGAATCTGATTGAACATCTCTCGAGAGATTTGAAAATGTCTGTGCACCGACGCTTTCCATCCAACCTGATGGAGCTTGAGAGGTGCTGAAAAGAGGAATGGACAAAACTTCCCAAAGATAGGTGTGCCAAGCTTGTGGTATCATATTCAAAAAGACTTGAGGCTGTAATTGCTGCCAAAGGTGCATCAACAAAGTATTGAGCAAAGGCTGTGAATACTTATGCAAATGTGATTTCTTAGGTTTTATTTTATTTCTAATAAATTTGCAAAAATCTCAAAAAAACTTTTTTCACATTGCCATTATGGGGTATTGTGTGTACAATTTTGAGGATAAAAATGAACTTATTCAATTTTGGAATAAGGCTGTAACATAACAAAATGTGGAAAAAGTGAAGCGCTGCAATTACTTTCCAGATGCACTGTACATAATATATATATATATATATATATATATATAGAGAGAGAGAGAGAGAGAGAGAGAGAGAGAGAGAGAGAGAGAGTAAAAACTGCCAGTGCATGCATGATAATGCACCAGATTAATTACAGCAATCAATTCACTATAGAAAATACAACATAGTCCTGTGCAGTATAATGTAACATATGCATAATGTATAATGCAAGTGCACAGTCTGGAACCTAAACACTCTAGAGGAGGTGGGGCCTCAGGCAGTGGGGCCCACCAGGGATTTCCCCTGTACCCCTGTGGACCAGTCCAACCCTGATTTGGGGGGGAAGGGGGGGTTATTGGGAGATTAAACTTCATTTCTGTCTGTAAAGTGAGATATCACATTTTATGACAGATAGACTGCATTCTCATGAATATTTCACGAACGGTATGTTTACACTATGTGTAGGATACATGCACACTTTAAATGATAATTCACAAAATGAGCAAGTTTACATTTAAAACAGCAGTGCAGCGCCCAGTCACAATAGTGCCTTACTACATCCTGCTGGTTGCTTTAGAAAACATTCCCCAGTGACATGTTGTTTGTGAGGCTAAAACAAGGTTTATATTGAAATCTTAACTGGATCTTTACAAGAAAATTCCCAGGTAATAGCTTGCGCATACATATATTTTTCTGAATCTGACAACATTTTACAACTCAGATATTCTACTCCTTGTTACAAAGAAGAAATGTGTCAAAAACTTGTGGTTCAGATAAATATCTACAGAAATAGCTATAACTAATGTTAATAACTAAGCTGCCTCTCAGGCCATAAATAGTAGAAAAAATAAATAACTCCCAGAGACAACGGTGCAGTGTACATTATAGCAAAGGCAACATTTAAGTAATCAATCATGTGCAACCAACACAGTCATAAGCAGGGTTTATGAAAATACGTGTAAACATTTATTAAATGTAAATCCCTCTTCAGGATCTGTTTTGTAAGTGAAACCTATTTTTTCATGCAATTTGGTCTTTGTCATAGAGCAGATAAAGGTGCAGGTTTTTTTTTGGTTTGTAGCTCTGGTTCATAGGCATCAGCACACTATGGTATTTTCCACTGGTTTCTAAAGGATTTGACAACAAAAAATAAATAATAGCACCAAGAGTTGCATAATTTAGCAGCAAATGTGTTTAATAGTAAATTCCCAATGTTAATATAAGAATACAGGTTGAGTATCCCATATCCATATATTCCGAAATACGGAATATTCTGAAATACGGACTTTTTTGAGTGAGAGTGAGATAGTGAAACCTTTGTTTTTTGATGTCTCAATGTACACAAACTTTGTTTAATACACAAAGTTATTAAAAATATTGTATTAAATGACCTTCAGGCTGTGTTTATAAGGTGTATATGAAACATAATTGAATTGTGTGAATGTAGACACACTTTGCTTAATGCACAAAGTTATAAAAAATATTGGCTAAAATGACCTTCAGGCTGTGTGTATAAGGTGTATATGTAACATAAATGCATTCTGTGCTTAGATTTAGGTCCCATCACCATGATATCTCACTATGGTATGCAATTATTCCAAAATACGGAAAAATCCCATATCCAAAGTACCTCTGGTCCCAAGCATTTTGGATAAGGGAGACTCAACCTGTATTAAGAAAAGAATTATAAACTGCGTAGTACTGTATACCACAAATGAGAAAATCGAATGGTTATAAATGGACAACTCAAAAGTAGAATTCTACATATTTTTGCACAAATGTTTCAGCTGGTCTTCCATGAGTATATACATGAAAGACACATGCCCTGGATTTGAGGAGGCGCAGAGACGGTTGGAGCTAAAACTTGGGAAACCCGCAAGGAAATGGAAGCATGCCGTGGTGGGGTTAGGTTTCACAGGGTATAAGGTGGGGGGCAGAGGGGGGCGAGTACCCCCGGGTCCCCCAACTGGAGCTCCCCTGACCCATGTCTGGTCCAGTGGTTGTGCCCGGGCTCCGCACCTGTGCTGCTGGACTAATCAGCAGGGTGTAGGCCTAGTGGGACTGAGATTACCCAGCACAATAAAGTATTTTTCCTATCTGCGCTGTACCAAATTACTGCCTTGCCCTGGATGACACAAATCCTAGTTTCACCCATGCCCAATAAAGCCCTTATTCAACCCCTTACCCTCTTTATTCTTAATATTACTAACATAATGCTATACTCTCCCGCCAAACCATAACTTACCAGATGAAGATCTAGGGTGGGATGTAATGCCGCCCAAGTTCGGCGGCCGTGCGGGATGCCAGCCGAAGTCGGACGATTTTTTTAAAGGGGCAAACACTTACAAAGCATGGTTTTGCCTTATAAGTGATTGCACCTTTAAAAAAACGCCCGAGTTCGGCCAGCATTCCACACAGCCACCGAACTCTTATGTGTTCCTCTTCTTGTAGCCAGGCAGATCCCACAATAGCTGTGAGGATGAGGAGGAAGGTCATCAGAGGAGAGAGAGATTGTGGAGTCTACTGCTGCAACACACGGACCCTGTGAGGGCATAGCCATGAGCTTTCCCTTCCCATAACCTGTGTTCATGTGCGGTGTGAAAGGTGCCAGGGTTCGGGTCGAGTGACCTGGTATGTCAACCCTGCTCTTGAGCAGGGTTGAACACTGTGCGGTGTGAACGGGAGCCGGGTCGATGTGACCCGTTTCCTGTTCACTCTCTATGTACGGGCGGCGCTTGGAGATCATGTTATCTCCAAGCGCCGCCCCCGCAGCATCACCGCTGTCAGCAACCTGGCAATATGCTGCGCTGCTGACTGCGGTGTGAAAGGTGCCTGAGCCTGACACGAGAACTCCCAGGGTGCGACCCACCTCAGGCAGTGTGAAAGGTGTATATGTTTTTCCCAATAGGCCTGTGGACTCGTGGGGCTACCTCTTTGTGTCATTATTATCTTTTTGTTTTGGATGATTACAAAAACAACAACAAAAAATATTTGTCACCTTGAGGTTGGGCTGTTGTTGCGCTGTCTGTACTCATCAGTGCTAGTCTGCGGATGCCTTAATCCTTCCCATATCTCATTTACAAAGTTGGTACACTATTGTCAATGACCCGGATAACAAACAGGAAAGGTTTTATCCTTTATTTGAACCTTTTTTTTTCCATATGTAGACTAAGCTTTACAGTCCACTTTTTTTCTTCTTTTTACAATGCTTGGTAAAATGTAAAATGACTATAATATAAATATACCATAAAAATAATGTGAACTTTATATGTGTGTGTGTGTGATTTTACACACATCTGCAAGGCTCAATCAAAATGCAGTATACTATGTGTAATAAATTGGTATCTATCGGACGGTCAGTGTTTCACGGGGATATTTATTCCACAGTAAAACACACAAACTTGTCACTGTAATTTGTCACACTTAATTTTCTGTGTTTTAGATCATACAAAAATCCTATTACCCTGTTCCCTCAGCTGCAACCTACTTGCTTAGAACACAACTCATCCAAAGGATGATGAAAGGGGGGAAACCTTTATAAAGACAGCTGGTCACAACCAGTATTATAGGTTCTCATCCCAAAGGATACTTTTCTTTGTCCACTTATGACCAGAGAAAACAATGATCATTTGCTATTGGTTTTCCCCTTACTCATGATTTATAAGACATTTCTGATGACATGCATTGTAGATAATCATCATTACTTATACAGTAATATCCTTCTTGTCCTTTTTAAACACACATTTTTATCTCAAGAGACAGAAGTTTGCTTTTATTACAAGTGATGGAGCTGCATGATATGAAAAAGAAAATGGTTGTAAATGACACGGTTTATAACAAAAACAATCTAACCTACTCAGATGTTTCATCGATAGAAAATCCCATACAACGCAGGTAATTAAAAACACTGGTAGAATTAAGGCTACATTTATATTGAATGAGGTGCCATATCTGAGTTTTCCCGTGACTGCAAACCATTAATGAGACAACACACACATACATCTTACTCACATGAGGTCTAGATCAGAAGTACTTTCTAAATGTACCTAAACTGCTATGAATATTGTAGGATAAGCTTACGTATGGGTTAAATATAAATGACCACAATACAAAACCAACAAGCTGTATTTATTAACTGAGCTACAACTAACCGTTGTACAGTAGTTCCAAAGGCTGAGGCTCTCTCTTTCCAATAGGAGAGGTTATCTCCTGTAGGAAAGGAAGTGTCTATCTCTCTTCACTCAACACTCTGTCACATTGGGACTGTGAAACCTTTGATGTTACGTCAGGGTTACAGCTGAATGGAGAATGCATGGCTGCAAATGCTTAAACCAGAAATTACTGTAAAGGGGGGTACACACAGAGCGATGTTCAGCTAATTTCTAAGCAATATGACTAGATTGCTTAGAACATCGCTCCGTGTATAGGGGTGCCGGCAACAGCGATGCGTGGTCCCGCGCATCGCTATCGCCGGTGCTACATTGGCCGCTGGGTGAAATGAGCGGCCCCCCGTGTCCCCCCCTCGCTCAGCACATCGCGCTGTGCCGAGTGGGGGGGGGGGGGGAGATGTGTACTGAGCGGTCTGTGCTAGATCGCTCAGCACACATCTCTGGGGAAATCTCCCCGTCAGTACGGCCCTTAAATGACCACTTCGTTATCTTACATTCCCCAAGAAGGTGAGTGAATACCAGTTTGTAATATGTAAATACGGACTGGATAGGGGAATTATTAGGTAATCAATAAACTAACAGTACATCTCCATCATGATCAGCATGCCATACACTGCCCACACCAGTCAGCAATTCCATCCTACCATATACAGTATATCACAGAGCCCACCATGCACAGTACTCCTGGGTCTCCCCATATACACTATAGTCCATTTGCATCTTATATAGTATAACCCAGTGACGTATGGTCGGGTGAGGTAGAGACTTTCCTGTCATACTGTGAAAGGATATGGCTGCAGTATTTGAGAGAGACCGACATTCTTCGCCGACAATACCTGCGCATGAGATCGCTTATATCAGCT
>NC_086448.1:581283478-581315978 GCF_028390025.1 Pseudophryne corroboree
GTCCTCATCGACCTTGCTGAGTAATTATTCTACCCGCCTTGATGAAGCGGAACAACGGATATCGACCCTGGAAGATAATCTAGAGGAAGCACAACGTTCTTTGCAAGCTAAACAGTTGGAAGTCTCTGACCTTTCGGAAAAGCTTGATGACCTTGAGAATCGCAGCTGGCATAACAATCTACGGGTCATAGGCATCCCACAGTCGGTGAAGGGTCGCGAACTCTCGGACCTCCTCTCGCTGGGCATTCTGGAATAACAATCTAAGGATCTGAAAGGAGTTCCTCTCGTCATTGAGAGAGCCCATAGAGTGGGGCATGAAAGAAAGAATTATTCGGGGACTTCAATTTAGTAGTGGACCCATCCATGGACAGATCCAGGGTAAGTACCACCACTGCTACGACTCTTGTTCCACTTCTATCCTCTTTCTGCTCCCAATTGGATCTCTTGGATCCCTGGCGGATATTTCATCCCACTCAAAAGGACTATTCCTTTCTTTTCTCATCCTCATTCTTCTCACTCTCGAATTGACTATATCTTTACTGTCGCTCACCTCCTTCCTAAGGTTACCCATACTTCCTTCGACAACATTATCATATCTGACTATGCCCCTATATCTCTCCATATTCAGTTAGCCGCGTCCCCCCGTAGCCTACCTCGTTGGCGTTTTCCTGCCTATTTACGCCATTCCACGGATTTCCTTCTTCATATGAAGGATTCTTGGCTCAATTATGCTTTGGATAAGAATGATCAGAGCTTAGACTCACCAATCTTCTGGGGTGCGGCCAAGGCCGTCCTCCGAGGGCATGTCATGTCTTATACCCATTCTAGACGAAAGAAGTTTTCATCTCAACTACAGTCCTTGAGTACAACACTTACCTCTGCATACAGGAGATATGTCCAACATGATACCCCCGCCCACAAAGAGGCTTATCCTTCGGCTAAACTTGTCTATGATACATTTCTCACGGAACGAGCCCAATTGTCTTATGACTATCAACGTAACAGATTCCATAGGTGGGGCAATAAATCGGGCAAATTGTTGGCCAATCTGATTAGAGGTACTAAATCCCGCACGTGGGTAAATGCGATCAATTGCTCGGGCTCGCTGAGTACTGACCCCGAAATTATTTGCGCCGAATTTAGAGACTTTTATCAATCTCTGTACGCCAAAGGCCCTGATGACTCGGCATCCAACCACTCTTTTCTGGAGGATGCTGCTCTCCCCGTATTGACTCAGGAGGAGAGGGATTCTCTAGAGAGTCCGATCACGGTTGAGGAGGTAGTTGATGTCATTAAGGCTTTACCGAACAATAAAAGTCCCGGTCCTGATGGTTTTGGCGCAGTGTTTTATAAAATGCTTCGAGATGAGCTGGCTCCCACCCTAACGTCACTGTACAATCATATTTTTATTTCTAAACAAGCTCCAATTAGATTTAATGAGGCCACGATCATTGTCATAGCGAAACCTGGAAAGGACCCTTCCCCCTACCCGGCTCTTACAGGCCGATTTCCCTTCTCAATCAAGACTTTAAAATTCTTACGAAAATTAATGGCCAATAAATTACAGCTATGTCTTTCTCATCTTATATCGCCTGCGCAGCTGGGCTTCATTAAACAGACAATCCGTACAGGGTATTAGGACTGCGATAGCGGCCATTACATACTCGCGTACTCACAATTTAACGGATAATGTCCTCATTAACCTTGATGCGGAAAAGGCTTTCGATAAGATTGCCTGGCCCCACCTCGCTAGAGTTTTGACATTCCACCAATTTGGCGATAACTTTCATGGACTAGTCGACTCCCTTTATGATAGCCCTACTGCGCAAGTGGTGGTCAATAACATCTTCTCCTCTTCCTTTACTCTTGAAAGAGGGACTAGGCAGGGATGTCCCCTTTCCCCCTCCTTTTTAACCTGGCTCTGGAGCCCTTTATACGTTATGTCCTCAACCTCTCCGATTTTCGAGGTATTAGGATTGGCAATAGGGAGGTTAAACTAATGGCGTTCGCAGATGACATTCTTCTCTTTACCTCCAATCCGAGACAATCTGTTATGACATTGCAGAACAGTATTTCTCGTTTTTCCTCTTTTGCAGAGTTCTCGATCAATTTTGACAAATCAGAAGCTTTGGCTATTTTTCCCCAGATTGTTACAGGATGGGACACTCCTTTTCCGTTTCGGTGGGCCCCCTCCCATATTACATATCTCGGAGTCCTTCTTCCTTCTGACCCTGCCCGTCTTTACTCTGATAACGTTCACCCTATCCTCACTAAAATCCAAACAGAATTAGGGCTCTGGCAAAATCTTCCTCTCAATCTCATGGGTCGCTGTAATCTGGTGAAAATGGCTAGCTTCCCCAAATTGCTCTATGTCCTTCAGATGGTACCTATCATGCTTTCTAAATCTGACCTCTCTCTCCTTAACTCATCTATATCTAAATTCATATGGGCTAACAAGAGACCCAGAATTAGCTTTTTTAAATTATCTCAGACAATACAGAATGGGGGGTTAAATCTGCCGGATATAGAGCAATACAATAGAGCCTGTCTTCTTTGTTTCGCTACGGATTGGCTCAACGGTACATCGGTCTTTACCGATTCGCTGATTGACTCCCAACTCTGTGCCCCTCTATCTTTTAGTTCAGTTCTACACGCATCCAAATCAGACTTGTCGTCTCTTCTTCTAGACTAGGGGTGGGCAAAATACGGCCCGCGGGCCGGATGCGGCCCGCGAACCGATCCTGCCCGGCCCGCTGCCTCCAACCTGCGCGCAATGACAAGCGGCCCGACTGGGCCGCTTGTCATTGTCCCGGCCAGCTTCCAGCCCAGGTCACCGGCAGCGAGATGATGCCTGCGACAGCGCGGCTCTGTTAGCCGCAGCCGGCAGTGTGTGATCTTTTGCCCCGTGCTCCCTGTCATGCGCTGACAGGGAGCAGGGGACAAAAGATCACACAGTGCCGGCTGCGGCTAATAGAGCCACAGCCCCTCCTCCCCCTGCTAGTCTCACCTTCCCAGCCAGCCCAGGCAAAGCTCCGCCTGCGAGATGAGGGGTTTGGGGAAGGACTGCTTGCTTTGCAGTGGGAGAATGGTGGGCTCTCAGCAGCAGGGGTCTCTCGGGTCATATGTCTTGCCCCCCCCCCTGATTATCAGAAGGAAAGAGGAAGCAGTGTCCCAGCAGGGGGCGGGGCTACCCAGCACGGAGTACAGCCTTGATGCTCCTGCACTTTATCATGCATGGCAGGTAGAATGAAGGACCTGCCAAAGAAGCCAAAGTTTTCATGCAGTGACATTCTTTAAGGTATGAGGGACCATAAATTATATTATGTCTGTGTAACTGTATATGATAATGTGCCTGTAACTCTGTGTGTGTGTCTGTATATGTCTCTATGTAACTCTATATGTGTCTGTAGCTCTGTATGTGTGTGTCTGTAGCTCTGTATATGTGTCTGTGTAACTCTATGTATACTGTATGTCTGTAACTCTGTATCTGTGTAACTATGTATCTGTAGCTCTGTGTATGTGTTGGATCAGTATGATTCAATGCCGCTTGGGATCCCGGCGGTCAAAATACTGACGATGGGATCCCGATATCTCGAAACCGACAGGGGTGGGTAAGGGGTGTTCTCCCCTTTCCCCAACCCCCTAACCCTCCCACCCGGTAGCCTAACCCTAACCTCCTTCATTGGTGCCTAACCCTAACCACCCCCCATGGTTACCTAAACCTAGCCCGTCCCTGATGCCTAAACCTACCTGGAGTAATGTGTAAAATGGGTCTCTACCTAGCATAATGTGTAAAAGGGGCTCTACCTGGTGTAATGTGTGTAAGTGGCGCTACTGTGTGGCGTAATTTGAATAATGGAGACTGTTGTGCAGCCTAATATGAATCTGTATTTTTTTGGGCCACGCCCCTTCCACACGAAGCCACATCCCTTCATTTTTGGTGCATGGGGGGGGCTGCTATTTTGTGTGCGGCCCTCGAATCCTGACAGGAAAGTGTCAAGTGGCCCCTCGGCTGAAATAATTGCCCACCCCTGTTCTAGACAATATACTCTTGACCTCTACTGCTGTGGCTTGGAGACTTTCTAGGAAGTCTCTGAAGCTACAGTACATTTACTCCTGGTTTCTTCCTCTAGTTGGGAACCCAAATTTTCAACGGGGTCAGGCCTCTTATCCTTTCACTGCCTGGCATGCTGCAGGAATTACACGAGTCAGGGATCTTCTCGACTCTAGGGAAAAACCACTTACTTTTGCTGAAGCACTTGCCAAATATAACATTAGCCCTAGCCACGGCTTCTACTTTTTTCAGGCCTCTCATTATGTACACTCAGTCCTTTCTCATCTCTGTGTATCGGACTTTGTCAATAGCCTAGATACGCTTATACGCTCCGGGACGTGCTCCATCTCATCTATATATGCCCGCATTCGTATAGAACATATATCCACTACTGATCTGGCCCAAGTACTAACATGGTCCTCCCAAATTCCCTCCATGTCCCCAGAGGCCGTGATGAACAGTTTTAAAATCTCTCTTAAACTTATTTCGGCCAGCCTATATCAGGAAATGTCCTATAAGATTTTGCATAGAGCCTATATCTCTCCAAAGAGGAGTCATTTGATGGGTTTATCTGACTCGGCAAAGTGCTTGAAATGCTCTGCACAAGTGGCGGACCTTATGCACTGCTTTTGGCATTGCCCCCTTATTCAAGTGTTTTGGGCAGAGCTACAAATGTATGGCGCCTCCGAGTTGGATCTACACTTTCAATGTACTGCCTCTTGGGCTCTCTTTGGTCATATCCTAGATCAGCCCAAACTCCCCTCTCAAGATACGAAATTGATAGTGCTCCTTTCAGCGGTTGGCAGGAAAGCCATACTCCAGCAATGGATCTTCGATACCCCTCCCACGCTGCCACTAGCTACCTCCAGATTAATCTTCCTATTTACGATGGATTGGCTGGAGATGACCCTAAATAGAGAAATACTAACTCCTACATTGTTCCAATGTTGGGGACGATTTATCAGTCGACTGCCCACTCTGACAAAATTAGCTATTAAACAGAGTTTTCAATGTACCACATGGTACGGCCATCAAATCCTGTCTGATAATCCCCCCATCTCTCTCCTGTAGCAACATGATCTTCCCCTCTTCTATACCTTCCATACTTTACTCTCCCTACAGATACACCACTTGCTGCAGCTTCCCTTAGCTTTCTTCGCCTTCCCTCTTTACGCCCCTTCTCTACATCTCCGTTGTATATATATTCTTTCTCGCTCTGATGATGTCTCCATGGATGGGTCGGCGATCCCTATGCCCCAGCAGGTACTGTTTTTTCTAAAAATAAATAAATCTGTTTTTGTATTATTAATTGTTAGTTCTTCATTCTCCACTGGGGAGGACGTATTAGTATGTTATACTGTTTATACTATTTGTATCTGTTTTTTTTTTTTTTTTTACATCTGATAGACGATCAGTATTTTTGTGAAATGGCCTTTTCATAATTTTTGTGATTATATCGTCTACAGTTCTGTTTTTGTATACTAGAAAATGGAAAAAATGAGGTTGTATTCTAGGCCCCAATATCCACGACTAGAAGGTATATACTGCAATATATTTCTGTATTGGAGAGGGTCCTATATTTAATTTGGATGCTGATTGTTGTTTTTTTTCTGAACCTCAATAAAATATATATTGAAAAAACAAAAAAGATCAACGTTTCAGGGTTCAACCCCATTTGTCAAGACCACACCAAAGAAAACAGTTGCTGTTTTGCTTTGGTATGATCTTGACAAAGGGGGTTGCACCCCGAAATGTTGATCATTTAATACATTGCATGTGCTGTACTACTTCAAGTCTCTGAGTACTATCCTTTGGGGTCAGACTTTGCATTATCAAGCAGGAGCACCTGGGCAGCTTTTCTACATGACAGAGTGCCGGCAGCGATGGATTATATATATATATATATATATATATATATATATATATATATATTTATTTGAAAGAGGCGAAGGGGCCACAGTTAAGTTGCAGGATTATTCAGAGAAATTGAACAAGTACATTTACATAGGGGAAGGTCCTAACAGTACTCTCGAAGATGAAAGTGGATAAATCAATGGGGCAGATGGGATACATCCAAGGATACTAAATAAGCTTAAAGGGGTGCTGGTGGCACCATTAACAGAGTTATTCAACCAGTCAAAAGCTACAGGAGTAAATCCAGAGAACTGGAAAAGAGTGAACGTAGTCCCACTGCACAAGAGTGGAAGCAAGGAAGAGGCAAGCAACTACTGACCAATGAGCCTTATATCAGTAGCAGGGAAATTGACGGAAATACTCTTAAAATAAAGAGTTGTAAATTATCTCAAATCAAACAATTTACAGGATCCCAAACAGCATGGATTCCCTAGGGAATAGATCATGTCAAACACACATTATTGACATTTTTGACTGGCTGACTAAAGTAATAGATAAAGGTGGAGCCATAGATATAGAATGTGGCATGCAAAAAGTAGGTACAACAGGGTGCGCTAATTGAGCTAATAGGTTCCTGAATGTGAAAATACCACAATCCTTTGTACAATTCCAAAGGTGATAAAATTCCCCTCAAAATGGAATCAAAATACTTCCCTTAATACTTCACAAATGCTCACAGTTTTCCAACGGATTCCATATGTAAAGGAAACAACAGAATGGCATATAGTATAGTATGTTTGTACAAGGGTATTTTATATTTCTGTAATATAAACTTCTTCATAAAACTTCAAAGTATAATAAAAATTACAAATTAACACACAAACAATGTGGAAATCTTGTTAAAAAATGCACCCAAATGGAGGGTGATAATAGGGTGGAGGATTACCAGATAGTAGTGAAAGTCAGGCCTTAAGATGTAAATATGGGATGTCAGGCTCTGGAACCTTGTTCCCTTGACCGTATCCCCCTTCCGTCTGGTTCACCTTTTCCCCAATAAGATAGAGGCACACACTTCACTCTCCAGCTGCAACGCGTTTCGGGGTATTCCCTTCCTCAGGCAGTGAGGGTGGAGTGTGATGAACTTCCTTTTAAGTTCCCTTCGGTAATCACTTCCGGGTTAGGGGTCAAATCACGTGATAAATTATCTTAAAAATTTTACACAATACATATCATATGACCTAATAAACAAAACTTAATATAATCCAATTAATAATTATACAACTTTAAATGTATTTGTAAATCATTTAAGTCCTGGGATTTCATGGGTGAAATGACCGGAAGTGATCGTTCCGCAACTTCCGGTTTCGGCTTCCTTAAATAATAAACATCTTTTAACATCATAGCATGACAAACTTAAATAATGTCCGAACTCCTTGATTGCTAATCTACATGGTGCCAGGAGCCCGACGTGTAACGCCCGGACCCGGCGTAGTTTCTCCGTGGAACGCATCCTGTTAGCTTGCGGTGACGTGTTTCCGCTTCCGTTCGGGGGCCGTGGATAACGTCTATTCTCCCCGTTTTGTACAGTCTTGAATAGCAGTCATATTCTTAGCACAAACTATATATGTCAGTCTTATTCTGTAGGTCCAATATACTTAATGCACATACACACATATGGAACGCATCCTGGAATGCATGATGGATATCCAGTCACTTCCGGTGATGCGTTTCCTGCAAAGTCCTGATGCGTCCATATTATTTGATGGCAATGTGTGTAAAAATTCCTATTGAAATAATGCCTAAAATTAAAACAACCAATGATTAACCCAATTGCAATGTATTTTGATCACTTTATGAAAATTATATAGATAAAGCACTATATAAAGGAAAGAGGCACGTGTATAGGGTGGTGAACTAAAGTGAGGGGACAGCTTAGAGGAACCACTTTAATTCAAAGTCTGCATTCAGCCCATATGGAATAAGGCTCTTTACTTTATGTATCCACCTCATTTCGCTCTTGGCTAGGCGTGTGGCTTCATCCCTTTGTTTCCAGTTGTTCTTCACATTTTCAATCGCCAGGAAGCGAATAATATTTTTGGTCGAACAATTATGGTTCTCTTTGAAGTGGTTAGACAGTGAATGTGTCGTCAGACCCTTTTTTATATTTCTTATATGTCCGCTGAGCTGGGTTTTTAAGGCTCTGCTGGTTCTCCCGATGTACACAAGATGACAGCTGCATTCTATGAGATAGACCACATTCGTGGTGTGACAAGTCATAAATTGATGTAATTTATAGTTGTTATCTTTTACTTTGAATTCTTCATATTTTGATCTTTCCATCTTGATCTCCCTACATGCTTGATCTCCCTCCTTGGCATGTTCCGCATCTGTAGAATCCTTTATTCCTTATAGGATGTTGATCTTGATAGGGCAGAGCACTTCTAGTCAATTTATTTTTAAGATTAGGAGCCTTCCTGTAGATGAATTTAGGCATTTTTGGAATTACTTCTTTCAATATTGGGTCTTTTAGTAACAGGTGCCAGTGTTTCCGCATAATAGATTCCATCTTTTTGTGTTTATGGTTGTATTGTGTAATGAACGCAAACTGTGCTTTTCCGTTATCAATTTTCTTGTTCTTAGAGTTTTCCAGTAGTCCGACTCAATCTCGGTTAAGTGCATCTTCCTTAACCTTTTCTAATTTCTTTTTATCGTAAGCTTTCTGTTCAAAACCCTTCTTCATGGTGTCAATCTGATCTTCGCAAGTTTTTATATTGCTACAGTTGCGTCTGAGTCTGAGGAACTGACTCTTGGGTACACTTGAAAGCCAGTTGACATGGTGTTTGCTTGTCACGGCTATATAATTATTGGCGTCGGTTGGTTTCTTGAAGCATTTAGTCTCAAGCTTCCCATTTTCTACATATAGAGTAAGATCAAGAAAGTCAATTTCTGTTTGGCTGGTCTTAACACTTAATTTCATATTAAGATCGTTGGAGTTGAGATTTTCCGAAAAGCAGTCCAAGTCAGTTTTATTCCCTTTCCAGAAGAAGATTATATCATCTATGTACCGATGCCAAAAGGGGAGATCTTTACCAAAAGCATCGCTTGTTTTGATGTTCTTTTCTTCCCAATATGACATGAATAGGTTAGCAAAACTTGGTGCAAATTTTGTCCCTATAGCGGTCCCAACCATTTGGTTATAATAAGTGCCGTCAAAATAAAAATTGTTCTTAAGTATAAACTCTATGCCCTCCAGCAGAAATGCCTTCTTATCTTCTGAGTAATCAGTTCTTTCCAGGTAATATCTAACTGCTTCTAGTCCTTTGTCATGCGGTATGTTGGTATACAACGCTTCCACATCTGCAGTTGCCATCCACATCTCATGCGACCATTCCAAAAAATTGATCTTCCTTAGTATATCTGTAGTGTCTTTAAGATGGAATTCTGTTTTAGTTACCATCGGTTGTAAGTGCGCATCTATAAATTCCGATAGGTTCGCAGTCAGACTTCCTATCCCTGCCACAATTGGTCTTCCTGGGGGCTTTAAAGGGTTCTTATGCACTTTCGGTAATATATATATAGTGGGAATTGCAGGATCTGTGACATTGAGACATTCAAATTCCTTCTCCGTGATGGTTTTTTTGTACAAATGTGTTTTCAGAAGCTGATTGAGACTGTTTTTCATTCTTGTTGTTGGATCATTCCTTAGTTTAGAGTAGGTCACCCCATCATTTAGTAGGCGATACACCTCCTTGATGTAATCTTCTTTATTTAAAATAGCGACCCCCCCTCCTTTGTCACAAGGTTTGATAATGATGGTCTCGTCTTTTTGTAGGGACTTAAGTGCCATTCGTTTTTTCCTTGTGAGGTTCCATTTCTTTGTCTTTATTTTGTCCAATTTTTCCATGTCTTCTAGCACAGATTTCTGGAAGCTATCTATTAAACTCCCTTTTAAGTGTTTAGGGTAGAATGTAGATCTCTTCTTGAATGATTTTTCCAGGGGGTCTTCAGTTCCTTGTTCACTTTGATCTCTGGTAAGGAAGAATTTTTTGACTGAGTTTTCTTATGAATTTTTCGATGTCTATGAAGACATCGAAGGAGGAAGTTTTATTGGTAGGTGCATACTTAAGACCTTTAAGGAGTAATTTTTCTTCTGTGCTTGTCAGTATCTTATTACTTAAATTGAATATTTTCCCTTGTGAGGATTCCTTGATAGTGTCCTTCATAGTAATGGAGGTATCCTTATTCTTTTTCTTTTTATCCAGTCCCCCTCTCTTCCCTCTTCTTCTTTTGGTTAGAACCTTCGATGCTGGCGTCTTACCCGAAAAGGGGAAACCTCTTCTTGTCTCCAGTGGTCAGTTCTTGTATTCAACATTGCTATATTTTCAAAGTTATTCCTGGGATACTTGTTCCAATCTCCCCCATATTTCTGCTGTTTATTATAATGGTCTGTATTCCAATACGGACTTCTATTTCTTGCATGTTGGAACTGCCGATTCATGAAGTATCTGTCCCCTCTCCTCTCAGTTCTTCTTGGGGATATGAGGTGAGTTTCTCTTCTTCTCCCTCTTTCCTGTAAATGATGGAACATTTCTTCCCTTTCCGGTGTGATTTCCTTATAGTCTTGCTTGGATCTTGTATAATCTGCTCCTTTATATCGTCTTTCCCTTATGGGGGATTTGTTCATATTGTGTGGTTTGGACCGATATTCTGGACTTATGGATCTGTTTTTTCTTCTGAAATGTGGACAATCTTCCTTATGGGATATTATTCTATTCGGGCTCTGAATAACAGGTTCATCCTCTTCTATAACTGAACACATGGAAACTGAGGTGCTGTCTTCCTTCATATGTCTAAAAGGGTCTTTTCCCTCATTCTTATAATAATCATGATCCCTTTTTAGCTTTTTCTGTTTTTTTAGGGTGATTTCCTTGGTGTTGGTACTAATTCTCTGTCGGATTTCTTTTTCTTTCTTTTTGTATTCCGGTAGTTCTTGAAATGGTTCAATCTGTGTTTGAATCACAGAAATTTGTTCTTTAATGGATGTGAGTTTATCTTTACGTTCCTTCATAATTAATTCTATAAGAGTGAAGGAGCATATTTCTAGTGTGTGCATCCATTCATCATTGAATTTTTCGCTACTTTCTTCAAATAAGGGTAACTTTTTAATTCTTAACCCTTTAGGAATTATTTGATCTGTCACATATTTTTCCAAAGTAGCGCATTCCCACCAGATACGATTTTCCTTTAGAAGTAATTTTTCCAAACATTCCATCCTCATGTGTAGATCTCCATCTTCAATTTCTGGTGTTGTTTTTAGGAACACCTCCTTGTATTTTTCCTCTCTATTTTTTAAATGAGAGAACATGCTGTCGCCCTGAAGCTCTATAGTGTTTAGGGAAAGTGGGTACTAACGTGATATAGATAGATTTATAGAGCTAATATGGCGCCAGGTGAGCCCCTTATAAGCAGCACCCCTTTGAACCAATGGTATTCCCTTATACCTAGATATAGAATGTGGCATGCAAAAAGTAGGTACAACAGGGTGCGCTAATTGAGCTAATAGATTCCTGAATGTGAAAATATCACAATCCTTTGTTAAATTCCAAAGGTGATAAAATTCCCCTCAAAATGGAATCAAAATACTTCCCTTAATACTTCACAAATGCTCACAGTTTTCCAACGGATTCCATATGTAAAGGAAACAACAGAATGGCATATAGTATAGTATGTTTGTACAAGGGTATTTAATATTTCTGTAATAGCAACTTCTTCATAAAACTTCAAAGTATAATAAAAATTACAAATTAACACACAATGTGGAAATCTTGTTAAAAAATGCACCCAAATGGAGGGTGATAATAGGGTGGAGGATTACCAGATAGTAGTGAAAGTCAGGCCTTAAGATGTAAATATGGGATGTCAGGCTCTGGAACCTTGTTCCCTTGACCGTATACCCCTTCCGTCTGGTTCACCTTTTCCCCAATAAGATAGAGGCACACACTTCACTCTCCAGCTGCAACGCGTTTCGGGGTATTCCCTTCCTCAGGCAGTGAGGGTGGAGTGTGATGAACTTCCTTTTAAGTTCCCTTCCGTAATCACTTCTGGGTTAGGGGTCAAATCACGTGATAAATTATCTTAAAAACTTTACACAATACATATCATCATATTACCTAATAAATAAAACTTAATATAATCCAATTCATAATTATACAACTTTAAATGTATTTGTAAATCATTTAAGTCCTGGGATTTCATGGGTGAAATGACCGGAAGTGATCGTTCCGCAACTTCCGGTTTCGGCTTCCTTAAATAATAAACATCTTTTAACATCATAGCATGACAAACTTAAATAATGTCCGAACTCCTTCATTGCTAATCTACATGGTGCCAGGAGCCCGACGTGTAACGCCCGGACCCAGCATAGTTTCTCCGTGGAACGCATCCTGGAACGCATTACGGACTTCCTGTTAGCTTGCGCTGACGTGTTTCCGCTTCCGTTCGGGGGCCGTGGATAACGTCTATTCTCCCCGTTTTGTACAGTCTTGAATAGCAGTCATATTCTTAGCACAAACTATATATGTCAGTCTTATTCTGTAGGTCCAATATACTTAATGCACATACATACATATGGAACGCATCCTGGAACGCATGATGGATATCCAGTCACTTCCGGTGATGCGTTTCCTGCAAAGTCCTGATGCTTCCATATTATTTGATGGCAATGTGTGTTAAAATTCCTATTGAAATAATGCCTAAAATTAAAACAACCAATGATTAACCCAATTGCAATATATTTTGATCACTTTATGAAAATTATATAGATAAAGCACTATATAGATAAAGGAAAGAGGCACGTGTATAGGGTGGTGAACTAAAGTGAGGGGACAGCTTAGAGCATGGGTCTTCAACCTGTGGCCCTCCAGCTGCTGTGAAACTACACATCCCAGCATGCCCTGCCACAGTTTTGCTATTAATGTATGCTAAAACTGAGGCAGGGCATGCTGGGATGTGTAGTTCCACAGCAGCTGGAGGGCCACAGGTTGAAGACCCATGGCTTAGAGGAACCACTTTAATTCAAAGTCTGCATTCAGCCCATGCAGAATAAGGCTCTTTACTTTATGTATCCACCTCATTTCGCTCTTGGCTAGGCGTGTGGTTTCATTCCTTTGTTTCCAGTTGTTCTTCACATTTTCAATCGCCAGGAAGCGAATAATGTTTTTGGTCGAACAATTATGCTTCTCTTTGAAGTGGTTAGACAGTGAATGCGTCGTCAGACCCTTTTTTATATTTCGTATATGTTCGCTGAGCCGGGTTTTTAAGGCTCTGCTGGTTCTCCCGATGTACACAAGATGACAGCTGCATTCTATGAGATAGACCACATTCGTGGTGTGTCAAGTCATAAATTGATGTAATTTATAGTTGTTATCTTTTACTGTGAATTCTTCATATTTTGATCTTTCCATCTTGATCTCCCTACATGCTTGGCATGTGCCGCATCTGTAGAATCCTTTATTACTTATAGGATGTTGATCTTGATAGGGCAGAGCACTTCTAGTCAATTTATTTTTAAGATTAGGAGCCTTCCTGTAGATTAATTGCTATTACAGAAATATTAAATACCCTTGTACAAACATACTATACTATATGCCATTCTGTTGTTTCCTTTACATATGGAATCCGTTGGAAAACTGTGAGCATTTGTGAAGTATTAAGGGAAGTATTTTGATTCCATTTTGAGGGGAATTTTATCACCTTTGGAATTATACAAAGGATTGTGATATTTTCACATTCAGGAACCTATTAGCTCAATTAGCGCACCCTGTTGTACCTACTTTTTGCATGCCACATTCTATATCTAGGTATAAGGGAATACCATTGGTTCAAAGGGGTGCTGCTTATAAGGGGCTCACCTGGCGCCATATTAGCTCTATAAATCTATCTATATCACCATAGATATAGCTTATCTAGACTTTAGTAAGGCTTTTGACTTGTCCCACATCGTAGACTGCTAAAGAAACTCGAAAGTTTGAGATTGGATACTAAGAAGGTTAATGGATAAGATCTTGGTTGGAGGATAGAAAACAGAGAGATGCAGTAAATGGAGTGCATTCACAGGAGGGAAATGTTACCAGTGCTTTTTAATATATTTATTGGTGACATTGCTAATGGCATTAAAGGGAAATTGTGCTCTTTATCTTTACAAGCTTTAATTTTTTGGTCAACAATGTCGATGTCGCTCACAGAAGAGCTCAATCTAGAAGATAAACTACAGGTCATCTTAATTTATTGTTGTCTTTGAACTGTTTGCATGGAATGGTAACTCATATGAATTCAATTCCACTGAGCAGATCTTACACTGAAAAGCTATTTCAAGTGTGCCCAGCACAGCTCACCTTGTAAACAATGAAGGCTTTTAAACTGCAATTTAAACTTACTGTAAATGTTAGATATATTTTGTTCCCAAATACCATATACACAGTCTAACAATGTAAGCTAGTCATGTAGGAGTATTATAAGAATTACAGTATGCTACGGGTTTACTCAGTGCTTAAAGTGGTCCTGGAAAGGTGGTGGAACTTATTTCCCCCGACACACCCCTCCCCCACCCTCATTGCTAGGGTGTTTGGCGCGCCCCTGCAAACTGTAAATTTGTGCCCTATCTCTCTCATTTGTACTCTGAAGACATGTGCTGCATAAAAGGGGTGTGGTCTAACAAGGAAGGAGTGTGGCCACACAATAATACCCCTAATTTAAATTACACTGCACAAAGTGCCCCTTACACACGTCATGCCCATCACAGTAGTAGCACCCCTTACACACGTCAGGCCCATCACAGTAGTAGCACCCCTTACACACGTCAGGCCCACCACAGTAGTAGCACCCCTTACACACGTCATGCCCACCACAGTAGTAGTGCCCCTTACACACGTCAGGCCCACCACAGTAGTAGCACCCCTTACACACATCATGCCCACCACAGTAGTAGTGCCCCTTACACACGTCAGGCCCATCACAGTAGTAGCACCCCTTACACACGTCAGGCCCACCACAGTAGTAGCACCCCTTACACACATCATGCCCACCACAGTAGTAGTGCCCCTTACACACATCATGCCCACCACAGTAGTAGCACCCCTTACACACATCATGCACACCACAGTAGTAGCACCCCTTACACACATCATGCCCACCACAGTAGTAGCACCCCTTACACACATCATGCCCACCACAGTAGTAGCACCAATTACACACATCATGCCCACCACAGTAGTAGCACCAATTACACACATCATGCCCACCACAGTAGTAGTGCCCCTTACACACATCATGCCCACCACAGTAGTAGCACCCCTTACACACATCATGCCCACCACAGTAGTAGCAACAATTACACACATCATGCCCACCACAGTAGTAGTGCCCCTTACACACATCATGCCCATCACAGTAGTAGCACCCCTTACACACGTCAGGCCCACCACAGTAGTAGCACCCCTTACACACATCATGTCCACCACAGTAGTAGCACCAATTACACACAATGCCCACCACAGCAGTAGCACCCCTTACACACAATGTCCACCACAGTAGTAGCACCAATTACACACATCATGCCCACCACAGTAGTAGCACCCCTTACACACAATGCCCACCAAAGTAGTAGCACCCCTTACACACATAATGCCCACCAAAGTAGTAGCGCCCCTTACACACATAATGCCCACCACTCTCTGTGTGTTTTCCTCTCACCTTCCCGCTCTTACCTGTGTGAGTCGAGAGGAAACCGCACATCACCTAGCTGGCCAGCAACTGTAGTTCTCAAAGCCCCATGGGAACTGCGGGGGCAGAGCCACATGCGGCTGGGTACTGGGGGCATCCCTCCTGCCGTGGCTGCAAGCTACAGGGGTGGGAGTATTTGGGCCTGTTGCTACATGCTGAGGGAGGGGGGTGAGATGGATGTGTTTGGGCAATACCGCCCACGTTGCAGGGTATGAGGAGATGGTATTTTACTGGCTGAAATTACCCAGGGCCCTAGAATCCAGACTCCAGTGCCTGATTGATGCTGTTGTGACTGGGTAAGGTGGGCGACAGAGGTGGAACACGTTCCGCCTCCAATTCCAACTGATGGAACGCAGTTCCGCTCCATTCTAGCCCACTTTAACACTGGGTTCACTTTTATTTTTTGTTTTAATACAGGTTTAAAAGTGGGCAAATAATTTAAGGACAGTTCATTAAACTTTGTAGATACACAACGACTTAAAAAAAATACATCTTGATAAACCATTGCCTTTGCTTACCAAAATAATTTGATGTTAGACTATTTAGCAAAGACTATTATGTTTCTCACTTTTACACAAAGTTAGATGGCTTTGTTAAGCTTTTAGAAAAAGTCTTTTATGAGTTGTGCATATATGCTTGGCTCTAAACAATATCATTGGTAATATGTACAGTAAAGAAAGAGAACTGGTGAGAAAATCAAGGCTGATGATTGCTCTGATTTAGACACATTACAAAGTCACCTTTATGCCAAAATGCTGAAGAATACTTACTGATATACTCATGGATGATGCCATCAGACAGCCACCGCAGCCGTAGGCCTTGGCAGAACTGTCAGTGTGATCCCACTATCCCCCTCCCTCCCCCTTCATGTTTGGATGTGTATCATCTATGGGATGAAAATGGCCCGCAATAAATTACTGCAGTGTCGCCTAACAGAATGTTGCTTTCTAAACATGTGTCATGATTTGCAAAGGCAGGATGAGGACACAAATTAGAATCCAAAAGGTGAGTGTCTTCTAAAAGAAATGTTTCTGACTGCAGAAAAGATGATCTTTTGTTTGATTTGATCTACAAACAGCCAATTATATCAGGTAAAGCAGGTGTCATTTTTTTTAACTTCTGTATATTTTCAATTTCATCAATTTGATTAAATAAGTCTCTTAGACATTGTAGTAATAATAACACATGTCCTTGATTCTCATGGTTTTACTGGAATCAAAGTTATTTTGATGTCCACACAATTTTGCACTATTATATGATTTTGCCTCACTGAGGAGGAGCCGGCATTTCAGTGTCACCAATCAGCGTGCACGCCCCCCTCCGCCCCCCCCATAGTGACATCCATGCATATTCCTAGGTGGATATAAAAAAAAATGTAACATGTAAACCACATTTTATATGGCAACATTTAGTTGTACTCCATCCACTTGATTATTTTCCCTATTAAAAACATAAGAAATCTGGTGAATCAGACAAATATCATTTTAACCTGCAATTTTATTAAAGTGGAGAAAGACTTCTATGGCCATAGCTATAAACACATAATTTACTATAGTAATAACACAGCGTTTATAGTATAGTTTGAGGTTTGTGGATATTTTTTTTATTTATTTTTTTGCATTAGTGATTTAGGATTTGTCATTTTCTTTTTTCACACTTATCACCTTGAGGTTTTGAAAACTTTGCCAAAGTGAATAGAAAAAAAGCAACAAGCAATTAGCATATCGTTTCGTAGCCCGATTCAGTATTTGGCTCAATCTGAAAAACAGCATAAACTCAAAACAAGTGTAACAGCCAATTCTTTTCGATTATGGCTATGTGCATTTAACAGTACAATGAATATGGTTGTCTTCCAATTTCCAAGCAATCAGAATGCTGTAAACATCTATAATTACTCAGAATTGTAATGCTATAAATTAGACTATATTACAGAGTATTGCTTTTTTTTTTCTGTAATGTCTGCTCTCCTTCAAATAATGTACTTCATATTTTGTCTAGTAATTGTTTTAGTGACATTTACCTTTACAGTGAACACCAGAGGTACTGAAAGAAATACAAATGTAAGCCATGATCTGGAAAGAATATTTGGAAAGATGCAACTCATTACTGTTGTAAAGATCAGAAGGTGAGTTAATGAAGGGTAAAGGTCGTCTGATTTTTAGTTTTTATTCTTGTTTTGCCTTTTACATGAAAAAGTATTAATACAAATTAGTGGAACATAATATAATGTTTTAACATGCTAAAGTGTCATTCTGAACAATGGCATATGTGGATTAGGATATACAGCAGTTTATTATATTTATTTAGTTTTTTTATTATGATTTTTACTGAAAGATTTTTATAATCACAAAAAATTAACAGTAAAACAAAAATAAAAAAGGAGCAATAAGGAAACAAGGCCACCTTTATAAAGCAAATTGTAAACATAGAATTGTATAGCAAATAAGTAGTACTTGGACATATTTGTAATTTAAACAAAGACAAAAGTCATTGTGTAGCAAGAAAAGTGCATATACATAAAATATGACCAGTAAGCTAAGTGTGACACTTTGCAACACTTGGGCAAAAACATAGGGAACTAATGAGTGGGAGAGGACTCCATGGGGACACCAAATCTGAAATGGCAACACCTATTCCTTAATTTGTGATATTAAGTAAGAGCATTTCTGCTTATATACAAATGGCATTCATACTTCATAAATCCTGTGCAAAATCCTATCCATACTCTAGGGAAGGGTGGTAATATACAAAGCATATTTATAGAGAATCAAATTGTGTCTCCTTAAGGTCAAGGCCAAACAAACAGATTCAAGGGTCTAAGGGGGGAAAGGCAGTCAACTTAATATCGTCCCAAATACGGGTTCAGAATGTTAAACCCCTAAAACGCTTACTTGAAGAGACGCAGGAATACTACATCAGCAAGATCACATCTAGGGCATTTGGAATCTGCACAAGTAACCCATTTTAAATAAGATATTTTTTTTTTGGGGGGGGGGGGGGGGGGTTGGGTGTACACTTTATTTGCACTATATAATAATGGACCTTCTGGTAGCACACACGAATGGAATTCTTAGTGGAAGCAATCACCACCTACCAGGGTGGTCTTCACTTTGCCGGCTGTCAGGATCCCAGCGCACAGTATACCGGCGCCGGAATCCCGACTGCTGGCATACAGACACTTTATCTCACTCTTGGATGGAGAATAAATAGCGTGGCACGCGCTACCGTGCCCACATCGTGGCGAGCGCAGCAAGCCCACAAGGGGCCCATTTGCGCTTGCCACGCTGTCGGTATGCTGGTGGTTGGGATTCCGGCGCCAATATGCTGGTCGCCGGCATACAATACTACACCCCTCCTATCACTGTTCATCAGGTCAACGTGTCACTTGAATCTTAATGGAATGATAATATCAGGTAGAGACTGGGCATTGAGCTCAGTGAATAGGAAGAAGATCTGTCTCCAGGAACCAAGGTTGCAAAGCAGGAACTTTAGCAGGAAGTGATAAACTTGAAGTGGGACAGTACCCTTAAAAGTCTGTGTGAGGATGGCCACAACACGTTTGTGCAAAGGATTTAAAAATACCCACATCATATATTTGGCCTACAGAGCATACACTGTATAATATGCAGTTACTGTTGAATTTTAGTGCACTCAACCAATAGGGCCTGGTATAGTTAAGGAACCAACCCTGTGAAGATACTCCTGAAGAGCAATATCTGGACTGAAGAAAATGAACACCCCAACTACCTTGGTCAGAAAGCCCACCAATGTGGAGTTACCATGGATGACACTCAACCTACAAGGTGTGCAAGGTGAGAGGCTATATAATACAAATGTAGATTAGGGGGGCTAAGCCTCCAGAGGCTTTAAGGTTTAGTCCAAACTCTAACTGCAACATGAACCCTCCTGTCACACCAAACTAAGGAAGCTACTATACTATCAATGGAGATAAACACTTTTTTGTGAATATAGGTTGGAGAGTGGAAAAGGGGTATTTTGAAGGGATGATCAACTTAAAAAGATGTATTTTCTCAGTAACTGCAAGGGGAAGTTTCTTCTAAACATGACTTGAGGGAATTCAATTAGCCCCATTTTTTTTTGCTTTGGGCTTTTCAATTAGAGCACCTTTTTTGCACCCATTAAATGATCTGTTTTCGGCCAAATAAACATAGAATCTGTGATAAGTTCACGGACCTATGTGCTTTCACTGTTGGCTTCACGAAAACAGGTAAATTATTGGGGATTTGCTTTCAGAGCCTGCTACGGTAACCCCCCCCCCCCCAAAAAAAAAATAATAATAATCCCCAATAAGATATTATGGTGATAATCAAAAAATTCAACTGGCACACAAGCATCTTAGCCAAGACTTTATTATCAGTAGATAACAAGGAGATAGGTCTATAGGACTTCGAAAGCAGGGGATCATTGTTTAGAAAGATCATCAATAAGGCTTCAGACATAGCTGGAGGAAGGACAGTGCCAGATTCCAGTTTGATTTGGGCTCTGAACTGGGGCCACTGGACAGGACTGGTTAGAACGAGAGTAATGAAGCTAGAAGGTTGAATGATGCTTTCCCCATTCAACAGCACCATCTGGATACTGAGCAGGAAGGAGAACAGACTACATACTAGGCTATGCTACCTGGCAGTGGTAGCAATACTAACTGATGCCTAGAACATGTATGAACAGGAGGCGTGTCAGTGACACAACAGAATGCAAATCAGTTTGTGTAATACAGATTGGGAATATGTGCAATCTTTGGATAGTAATGTATGATAACTGAAGACTGCTGGTAGTGACAGGTACTGCACACAGGTAACTAGCTGAAATGGCACACAGATGAATGAAGGTAGTGAGTGACACACAGGATGGTACGCAGACTGTGGATACTGCATGTTGGTACAGGCATACATGTTGCTGACAGCGCTAGTAGAGATGAACAGGAGAGCCCAGGAACAATAGTGCACAATGGAGAGAATACTATCAGGAAACACAGAAGTCAGATAAAACAGCTGTTGATGATGGAAACAGGAACTTGTGAAGACAAAGTGTACTGGCAATGAGCAAGTGCAGGAGAGACATTTATATAGGATGGTCCATGGAAAGCCATCACACAACTAGTGCACTCTGTGGAGTCAGGCCAGTTGATGAACCGGCAGTCTGTGTGACAGGCAGCAGTCAGAGAAAGCAGATGTCAGACCTGCAGCGATGTTGGATACAATATGGCCACCGCTGGCACAGATCATGCCAGAGGAGCACAGACACTGGTGGGCCAAAGCAGAGAATTGCCAGCCACATGCACTAGCTAAGCGGGAACTTCAATAACCAGACAGACAACACCTCAGCAGATGTGACAACTGCACACAACTAGGGCCGCTGCTGCGGAGCGTAGATTGTCAGCGTGGTGGTAGTCAACATCATTCACCTGAGCAAACAGTACTGGATGCGGAGAGGAGCCACCAGTCATGATGACACCAGCAGGCCCCGCAGGCACTCCTGTGGGAGCCACACAATTTGGAGCTCGGAGAACAGCAGGACCAAGCTAGTACAATCTCTGGTGGCTATGTACAAGCACCCATGCAGGGAGATGAGGCCAGGAAAGGACACCAAGCTAGGGCCAGGTACAACCTGGGGAACAGGAGTTAAATCAGAATTTGTGCAGTAAAGCTGGCAATATGCTGCCTATGGCATTCAGCTTAGTATGGTTTTATCACACAGAGTAGACACAGTAAAGCACTTGCATAGTCTCTGACTTATTCAGCAGAGTAATACCCACTTTGAAAGCTATAGCTAAGCCATGATTATAGTTACTGTAGTAACCACACATTAAGGATGATGAAATTCCTTAGCTTACTGTAACTGTGGGAAGAACTCATCGGGAGAACTTTTGATCTGCATCCTCACCTGTGGGAACAATCTCTCTGCACACCCCTTACACATAATGCCACACAGTAGAAATCCCCCCCTTACACATAATGCCACACAGAAATCCACTTATAAATTATGCCACACAGTAGCAATCCCCCCTTACACATTATGTCACACAGTCTAAATACCCCTTACACATAATGCCACACAGTCTAAATCCTCCTTACACATTATGCCACACAGTAGAAATCCCCTCTTACACATTGGGGGAGATTCAAATGTTTGAAAAGTCGGTTGGGTATCTGTTTTTTCCTGTCTATTAGACAGGAAAAAACAGACTCCCAACTGACTTTTCAAACATTTGAATCTCCCCCATTATGTCACACAGTATAAACTGTGCCCTTACACATTATGCCACACAGTAGAATCTCCCCATACACTTTGCCACAGAGTAGAAATCATCCCCCTTGCACATTATGCAACACAGTAGAATCGCCCCTACACATTATGCCAAGCAGTATAAATCCCCCCTTAAACATTATGCCACACATTAGAAATCCACCTTATATATTATGCCACACAGTATAGATCCCCCTTACACAATATGCCATACAGTAGAAATCCCTCCGTACACATTATGCCACACAGTAGAACCCCTCACACACAGTATGTAACACAGTAGAAAGCCCCCTTAAACATTATGCCACACAGTAGAAACCCCACTTACACTTTATTCCACACAGAAGAAATCCTCGCCCAAGATCTTTCTCTCCTAAATGCAGCACTTACCCATATAACACAGCTCCTCAGATCGACACTAAGGGAGCCAGGGGATCACACGGTCTCCATCTTTGCCAGTGCTGCCTCTTCTGCACTTGACACCTACAGAACGACTCCTTGGCGCAGGGCACTGTGGATCTGCAGATAGTCCCTACAGAAATTGCAGAAGACGGGGGAGGAGCAAACAGTGCAGGCAGCAGCAGCACTGTCCACTTTAATGTATATTAGTAGCGGTATTATACATTGCAGCGGGCAGTAGAGATAGTGTCAATGGCGTATATAGAACGGCAATCATGGAGGAATGCATCTGGTTCTCCGCCCACAGGGCATCTGCACTCTGGCTGCACCACTCTAGTTACGGCTATAGTAATACAGTACAACTAAGGTAATGAATGTTAATTAGAACAAAAAAATTATTTAGTCCACAATAGTCATGAGTGGAATTGTAAGCCTGTGTGTCAGCAGGGCCGAAACTAGGATTTTTGTCACCCGGGGCAAGGTAGTCATTTGACACCCCCCCCGCCAAAAAAAATAAAATATTTTGCATTAAATAAATAAAAATAATAAAAAAAAAATAAAAAAAAAAATGAATAAAAATATTATTTATATATATATATATATCTCTTTCAGAACTTTTTTACCTGAGAAACTGCCTTTTCTAACATACATTTCATATCCAGGAAAAAGTGTCCCCATTTTACACAGTACGACAGGCAAGTGTCCCCATTCCCCATTTTACACATTGCGGCAGACAGGTGTCCTCATTTTACACATTGCGGCAGGAAAAAGTGTCCCCATTTTACACATTGCGGCAGGCACAGGTCCCCATTTTACACAGTACGCTGGCAAGTGTCCCCATTTTACACATAGCGGCAGGCACAGGTCCCCATTTTACACAGTACGCTGGCAAGTGTCCCCATTTTACACATTGCGGCAGGCACAGGTCCCCATTTTACACATTGCGGCAGGCACAGGTCCCCATTTTACACATTGCGGCAGGCACAGGTCCCCATTTTACACATTGCGGCAGGCACAGGTCCCCATTTTACACAGTACGCTGGCAAGTGTCCCCATTTTACACATAGCGGCAGGCACAGGTCCCCATTTTACACAGTACGCTGGCAAGTGTCCCCATTTTACACATTGCGGCAGGCACAGGTCCCCATTTTACACAGTACGCTGGCAAGTGTCCCCATTTTATACATAGCGGCAGGCACAGGTCCCCATTTTACACAGTACGCTGGCAAGTGTCCCCATTTTACACATTGCGGCAGGCACAGGTCCTTATTTTACACATTGCGGCAGGCACAGGTCCCCGTTTTACACAGTACGCTGGCAAGTGTCCCCATTTTACACATAGCGGCAGGCACAGGTCCCCATTTTACACAGTACGCTGGCAAGTGTCCCCATTTTACACATTGCGGCAGGCACAGGTCCCCATTTTACACAGTACGCTGGCAAGTGTCCCCATTTTACACATAGCGGCAGGCACAGGTCCCCATTTTACACAGTACGCTGGCAAGTGTCCCCATTTTACACATTGCGGCAGGCACAGGTCCCCATTTTACACATTGCGGCAGGCACAGGTCCCCATTTTACACAGTACGCTGGCAAGTGTCCCCATTTTACACATTGCGGCAGGCACAGGTCCCCATTTTACACAGTACGCTGGCAAGTGTCCCCATTTTACACATAGCGGCAGGCACAGGTCCCCATTTTACACAGTACGCTGGCAAGTGTCCCCATTTTACACATTGCGGCAGGCACAGGTCCCCATTTTACACAGTACGCTGGCAAGTGTCCCCATTTTACACATAGCGGCAGGCACAGGTCCCCATTTTACACAGTACGCTGGCAAGTGTCCCCATTTTACACATAGCGGCAGGCACAGGTCCCCATTTTACACATAGCGGCAGGCACAGGTCCCCATTTTACACATAGCGGCAGGCACAGGTCCCCATTTTACACATTGCGGCAGGTGGTGGAGGGAGAGAGAGAGAGAGGAAGGGAGAGGGGCTGACTTACATTTGAAGCGGTTCTCGCCGCTCTTCAGCCGCCTCTCCCTCCTCGTCTGCGCGGCTCCGGGCTCCCCCTTCTCCCTCCTCCGGCGGGGTTTCGTGGAATGAGGCGTTTGCGCTGTGACGTCACGACGCAATCGCGTCATTCCGCGAAACCCCGCCCCCCGAGCTGGGCACTCGGGAGAAGGGGGTTTAAAAGTATGTACCGCGGCGGGTGTTAGGGGGTCTCGGCGCCCCCTCCAATCTGGCGCCCAGGTCGCCTGCCCCCCTAGCCCCCCCCTAGTTTCGGCCCTGGTGTCAGCAAATCTCTTGTAAGTAGTCATAGTTTTCTATGTGCTTTTACACATCATACAAATAACAGGAAATTATGTTTATAAAACAAATTCTAAATATGCAAGTATGCTGCATTTTAAAAAGTTTAGGTTGCACAGAGAGTAACAAAACTTTGAAATTGTTAAGATTAACTTTAGGTGATTTTGTAGAAGAATGTAAATTGTGTAAAATCTGTTTTGTGTTGAAGGACAATGTTTTCACATGTGACTAATGTATATGGTGGTAGCGATGCCAGCCTAGGTCACTAAGACAACAGTAGCGAAACCCAGATGTGACCCAGCAACCCAGGTGTTCAGGAAAAGTGCTGTTAAGAGTGAGGATTGATGAGCTAATCAATATGTCACACTCAGATCCTCAGCAGGGTGGTTGGAGGGGAGCTGGAGGTGGATAATATTCAGAAAGCAAGCACATGCTTAGTGTAACCTGAAATTGATGCTGACATTTTCAATTGTAAAAAGAAAATTTTCCCTAAGTAATATAGGAAATAACTTTTCTAACCTTCCGGAGGATGTCAGATAATCAGAGAGCTTATTTTCCAAAAGCAAACTTTTCAAAGATGAATTATGAATAATCAGGCATTTCAGATGTGTGTTATAGAGGTCTGAGTCAGCACTTTGTTGGTTTAGTTTTAACTTAAAAAAAGAATGATACTGGAAGCATCAAGTCTCATAAATACATGCCCTTATATATCAGAAGAAAATAAAACAAAATTTTCACTGTACATCATTACAGCCTGTTATTATGTGCCCATGTTATCTAAATCTTGTGACCATGTTCCAAAAATAATGAATGCCAGGCTAAAAATAAAATCATGAGTAGTTATTTGTTAGATGATCCCTGTAGAGACAGACATACTGGATACCACAACCATTGCAGCAGAATTTTTTGCACATTAAATTTTGGGGCAAAATGGAACATTTGTGACGAGAAGTTCGGACTTTTTCCCAGTCCGCATACCGGTGCATTTATAAATGTGAGATGTGAAGATGGCAGTGTAAATTTATCCTGCTCTTTGACATAGTTGAGGGTTACTGTTCACAGAACACTTAGGGCTACATTCTACCAGGAGAATGTGCAAAACTCTGCCTCCAGATGTTGAATAGGGAAATGTTTCACTGAACAACTTTGGGTACTCGCTATTACCGACTATTATTTAACCACTTAACTGGCATGGCCAGATCACATGCGACCGCGCCGCCCCACTGTGGCACACAGTTTTTGACAAGGAGATCCGTTCTGCAAATGTGTATAATATAATATTTACAAAAATACTTTTGAAACAATATTAAATAAAATAAAAACAAATGACATGAACAATTTTGAAGGGAAAATTGTCCCTGAAGTGGTTAATAGACTGCCTTCTTTGTTTTTTTTTTTTTTTTTTTACCTTGGATGGCTTAAGTTGTCTACTTCTACTGTTTGTATCCTTGCATTAAAGGAGATTGACCATCCAATAAGTATTATGGGTAGTCCAAAGGTGAAAAACACATTTTAAACCACTTGCCTGGCATGGTCGCATCAGATGCGACCATACCAGCAAGTGTCTTATCTGACCTGGTCACACAGGATGCGACCAGTCAGATAGGGAGTGTTTACAGCGGCAGGGAAGAGAAACTTCCATCCGCTGCTGCTTTCAGAGGGACTTGATGGTCCCCCTGCCTCCCAGCACTCTCCCCCTGTGTCTGCCATGCTGCCGATCACTGCTGTTCAGTCAGCACGGCAGGACCCCCCACCCAGTGGCTGTAGACAATAGCAGCCGCTGGGAAAGTGTAAATGTACCCCCCAAGCCCCCCTTCCCCCCCCCCTTCGCCCCCCGTTTACCTGGTGGCTGTCCCAGCTTTCAATATGAAAGCCGCAATGTTTCTCTTGATCACGATGTTCCTATGTTGGCGATCAATGTTCCGTGTTTGGGGGAAACTATTTTTTTTTTTTCAAATATCAAAATAATAATAATAATTAACTAAAATCATTTTAAATAAGGTTAGATACACATTCTACAACTAATTCTCTCCTAAAAAAAACCAAAACATTCTCTGAGTGTTTTTTCGGAAAATAATTTGTCACTTAAGTGGTTAAGGATTCCATTCTGAAAGTCTGTGTTTAGAGTATCCTGTAGAATAAATCTAAACAGTATGGAACAGTGTAACTGTAGAAATTAAACTACAATATGAACATTAATAATTAGCATGAACTGATTTAAAAAATTAGACATTTACAACACATAAGTCGTAACAATCCCATTCTGCAAATAATTATATTATCACCCTTCCTGAATTCAGCATGCACGCAGAGCTATTCAATAGAGGAGAATGGACTTGTGCTGAATTTCACAGCAATGTGGGGGAAAAAAGACTTCCTTTCAGATTTGCATATTTGATTGCTGCGTTTGTTTAGCTCAATAATGAGTGTTTGAACAGCAAAGTTGTAATTCATATCAAATTTAGCACAGGGGTTTAATTGCTACGTAATTTATTTAAACAGTTTAAACAATTTACAATTTAGTCAACATAAAAATTTGTGAGCAATCATACGGGAAATGTCATAAAACTGTAACTAAATACTAAGTAATCAAAGTTTTATAGACTCAAATAGCATTTAACTAACAAAAATTATTATTATGATTTCATGCTAACTGCTCTGTTACATTTCACTTAATTTAAAACTTGGTAAATGTTAAAAAGTAATTGATCGTTTTGTACAATAATTTCTGCGTGGTTCTGAATTTGATTTGTATTCTAAATAAAACATGCATCATATAATAAAATGGGAAGAGAAAAAGAGGAACCGATAGACTATGACTGCGACCCTGAATACCCAGATCATGTGCATCATTAAAGGTTGCCTATTCTTTTTACATCTGTGATCTAGTTTTTTTCAGTACAGTTATGTTTGACAGCAGCTTACTGCTTACGGTTTTAGGATTTCTACAGTGACTCCTCCATGTCGCCATCTCCCCTTGTTCCAAGAGTGACATAACGCCAGTAACTGCATGGAAATGGCAGCTGCCAATAACTGCTTTAGAATTTGTGGCGGGTAAGAATCTGCCTTACACTTGGCACACACATTTTAACTACTACCAGCTACAATCGCTATTTTGTTACCTTGTTTATCAAAGGTTCCCCAGACCTAATTGATTGTAAGATCATTTGGGAAGGGCAATCTCAACATTACATATGCTATACTGTCTGTACTTTATGAGCCTTATGTAATAGCCTGAGAGATGCAGACACACACTGGCATATCTACAACGGGTGCAATGTGTGCGGTGCACCCAGGTCCCCGGAGTCCAGGGGGCCCACACTGCACAACCATTTTTTCAATACTTACCCTCCAGAGACCCGCAACAGCAGAGGCAGCAATGCAGTGGGAAAATGTCACGGCGGCCATTTTCTTGGAGACCTGTGCATGCTGACTAGACTCTGGGACAGCATTTATTGCTCTGCTGGCTAGAGAGGCCTCTCCTCCCCAGATGGAGACTGTACATGAGCCTCCTCCTCTCTTGATGTGCCACTGAAGGCACAAGTACGATTCCAGAGAGTTATCCTATACTTTAAAAGCGGTAGGTTGTTTTTGGCTTTTACATTATTGTTGTTTTAAAGATACGTGCTAACTCACCACAAGTCCAATAGCTTAAAAAATAAGATTAATATTTTCACCTTACTGTAGTAAACATGGCAGTAAAAATGGACTTCCATTAGGAGCTTTACAGAAAAAAAAGATGCATCACCGATGAAAAGTGAAAAAAACAAAAAAAACAAACACAAATATTGCTGAACAACAGTAAAAGGATTTGGGGGATCAACTGATCATTGGTGGTACAAAGGCCCCCAAAAGTTTCATTACTTATCATGCATATTTAGGGGGCTAGTTATCAAAAATTCCTTAACTTCATTTGTGCAGGATGTGATTTATTTATTTTTTAAATCTCTCTAAATACTTTATAACACAATGGGGGATATTAACTTGTTTGAAAAGTCAGTTGGGTGTCTGTTTTTTTCCTATTAGACAGAAAACAACAGACACCCAACTGACTTTTCAAACAATTGAATTTCCCCCAGTATGTAAAAATCTGTCCTCTTCCATCTAGCCTCAATACACCACGCAGTGTGACATGCCTCGTGCACGTGAGCCACCAGGTCCTGTGCAAGTCTGAGTCTATTGGAAGCACAAGGGAACTTGTCATGGAAAAAAGCATGGCCGCTGCATCGTAGCACTTCGTAAACAGATTCAAAGACTCAGCCGCACACAAATGAATCAGCACAGTCTCCTGATTATGTCTTAGTCATATCGTGTTACGACTAAAATGCATTTGCCTTAAAACTGTCAAATTATAATCTCGGAGCTGTAAAAAAAAAAAAGTACCATGAAAGATACTATACTCGTGGAACTACAAGTCTCAGTATGTATGAACAACATGTCACATCCACATGCAGTTGCATTGCCAGGCACTCCAATTTCACGGTGGTGTGTTATATCCAAAGCTAATGACTGTGTAGACCTATTTCATGTGTCGACCTAGTCACTGTCGACCTAAGTGTGGTCGACCCTATGATCCACACCCATAGAGAATGATGACTGACACCCAGTGCTCTCGTCTCACAGAGCTATCTTGTATCCAGCAGAAGATCATCTAGTGATGTGCCCGCCATTTGTGCAGTAGCGGTGACCGACAAGTGCATAGAAATAGCCACTGGGTGACTGCTGTACTCCAGACACACTCTCCGGAGCAAATCACTGCTAGAACGAGGTTTTCCTCTGATGTGCAGCTCAGAGACATGTGGCGAGGTAAATGGCTCAGGAGGCACTGTCTAGTACCAGATTTACACACTATTGGCAGTATTCAATTAGTGTCGGATCTTCAATTTTCTGGCATTTCCGACAAGTTTGTCCGTTTTCGACAATGCCGATCCGACTTTTTTAGAAGTCAAATCGGCATGGTCAAAAACGGGCTAAAAGTCTGTCGAAAACGCCCACAAATTCGATAAAATAATGTCCGCTAATCCGCCAATCGACGTGTTTTCCGACAAGTCGGAAAAATGGCACTTGACTTGAATAGTTCGACCTATAAAAGTCGGAAACTGGCAGTTTTCCGACTTGTCGAATCAATTGAATAGACTCCAATATATGAGACAGAGGGTTCATGTGGGCATTACACACAGGTGCAGCAGTATACGGTATATACTGCTGGAAATTTGCTGAGTTTTGATCAGAGATGTGCGCACAAGGTAGGCAGGTGACACAGTGCCTCACTTGTCATACGCCAGAGTTTGGACTATAAAAATGATTAGAATAATACAAGAAAGATATTCACAATATAATCTTTGTAGTTTTCATATACTTTATATAGTCAGAACTCTGATATATAGTTCGTATGACAGGAGAAGCTCTGCCTCACCCCACTGCATGTCACTGGTGCAGCTTTAGTGCTGGTCTCAGCTCCACTGTATGTACTTGTGAAAGGCAAAGAAGTGATGTTCCATGTGGTAAGAAAGGTGTTTTTTTTATCTTAAATTATATATTTATTTTTGGTTAATTAGTATATTTGCCTATTTATAACAAGTGCATAAAAAAAAGCCATGGGATATCAATAGTAAAACATCAGCAGTACAATTCGTAGTACAGAACAGTTCAGGGCTTTTAATGTGACACTATCATAGGATGCCTCAGCTTTACCATATTTGTGCTCTGCTAAAGCTGCAACAGTCAACTACTGTATAAGCACTCCTATTGTGAAGCGGAAATGTCTAGGAGCAAGAACAACTCAGCTGTGACGTGATAGGCTTACACAAGCTCAGAGCACAGCACCACTGAGTGCTGAAAGGCTTAGCAAGCATAAATCATTTGTCTTTAGTCACATCACTACTGATCGTTCCATAATGCCTGTGTAAAGTCAGCATAAGAATTGTTAGTAAGGAGCATCACAAACTGGGTATCCATCCCTGAGTAGCCGAACACAAGCCTCAGACAACTATGTATGATGGCAAATGTTGGCTGGAGTGATGTAAAGGCAGCTCACCACCATTGGACTCTGGTTCACTTTAGATAAAACCATACTTCACCATTTGGAAGTCTGATGGACAAATATGGGTTTGGTAGATGGCAGGAGAACAGTTCCTGCCCATATACAAACTGTGGTCTGGCCTGTTTTTCATGGTTTGGCCTTTGCTCCTTTCTAAAAATCATTTTTCCACAGTACAGTTTGCTTCCACATTGTGGTATCAGTTTAGGGAAGGCCATATATTTTTCAGCATGATATTATCTCTCTGCCCAAAACATGGCCTATAAAAAATGGTTTGCCAAATTTGGTGTGCAAGAGTTTTACTGGCCTGGACTGAGCCTTCACCTCAAACCCATTCAACACCTATGGGACAGATTTTAGCACAGACTGAGAGTCAGGCTTTATCATCTAAACTTAATGCCCACCCTTACTAATGCTCTTGTGGCTGAAAGCTGAAGTGTTCTTGTAGCCATGTTTCAAAATCTAGTGGAAAGCCTTTCCAGAAGAGAGGATGCTGTTATGTTAGTGGCAAAGGGGTTTTGGAATGAGATGCTTAACAAGCACATATGGGTGTGATGGTCAGAAAGCCACATACATTTGTCATAATTCTCTAACATTACGCAAATATATTTTGCCAGACTCATTTTTCTCACAAGTTTTTGTTACTTTTACCAACATGACCAGTCTTTGTACTGGTTCCATGTTTCCTTGAAGATTACAATCATAATTCTGGGCTATTTCTGCATCTCCCTCCTCAATGATCCCTACATATTTAGAAAATTAAACTCTCACTCTCAACTACTGTATCTGTCCTCTGCTATAAACATGCAGGACATAAAATCTTATTCTTATGCAGCATTACCTGAAAAGGGAGAACATTTTTAAACCCCAATCAAAAGGACTAAAAAGGAAAATAGGTGGAAATGTGCTGATGCTGTAAGCAAATAACCTAATCCAATAATTGATTTCAGTCAATTTTATCATATATTATTGATTTATATTAGTCATCAGCGCATTACTATATCTTTTTCTTTTTAGTTGTCTTTCAACTTGCCCAGAGGCCACTTTATTGACTAGCTCTGTCCAAGAAATTCCTCCTTTTGTCCTATTATCCTACTCAGAGACATTGCTGACATATGCTCCCATAAGTGCTTCATGTTTAGTGAGAAATCCAGTGCTTTTTGCTCTGAGCCCATCAAATCTACGTACACCCTTATTAGTTTATGCATGATTTGTCCATTCCCTATGGCATTTACTTATTAATTTTGTATCACTTCCCTTTTTTCATCCTCAAATGACGGATTTATAAGCCCGGCCCTTATGTTCCTGAATTAGCAATGTAGGGAGGGGTAGTAGATCGGCAATCAAGGTCATCGACAGTAATAACTGGAACCCAGTTCCTTGTTACAGTGAATTCCAAAAACTAGGCCACTGGCTTGACTAGACAGGGAATCTGTGACAAATTCTTCATGTACAGCCCTGCATATATATTTTGTATGCATCTAAAAACTACTAACTGAATTTGTGCTGAATCCTTCTATTGTCAGTGACTAGGCACCTGCTGAATAGTATCTGTAGCACACTAGGTCCATTGAGAAATCCTGCACTCACATGTAACATAGGGGATGGGTACGAAATCCTAGCAGCAACAGTCCCAATGGCCAAAATCCCAATGGATCCGGGTATTTTAACCCTATCCCTGCCCCTAACCATCCCCTCCCCCAACTTAACCCTAACCTTGCGCCCCACCCCCAAGGGGTTTCCAGCTGCCAGAATGCCGATCCCAACCGTGACCGCATCCCATAACCATGCAGT